>NW_006800160.1:427564-445682 GCF_000485575.1 Poecilia formosa | reverse complement strand
AGAAAGAAAGAAAGAAAGAAAGAAAGAAAGAAAGAAAGAAAGAAAGAAAGAAAGAAAGAAAGAAAGAAAGAAATTGATAATGGACAGAAAAAACAGATTGGTATGTTTCTTTCACTCCATTTTTGTTTTTTCAAGATAAATCGGTTCATTTCTAAAGTTCAGATCTGGTCAACACTTCCACTTTTCCAGTGTTTTTATTTTTTTCATATTTGAAGTGCTTTATTTGAAAAAAAAAAAAATCCAAATTTGGACTCTGTTTACTAGTTAGATGTCTTGTGAAGGCAGTTTGTTGCCCTGGATCTTTTTTAGGCATATGGGAGTAGAGTGGGGTGAATGCAACTGGATGCCACACTGCTCAGAGTTTTATTTATTGAAAAGTAAAACCCACGTGTAATTTGTCATCCTTTTCACAACTATCCACTACTCTGTGTTGGTCTGCTTTATAAAATCCTTATAAAAGCACCGAAGTTTGTAGTTTTAAAGTAACAAAATGTACAAATGTTTACGGGGAAGAGGAAGGACGTTAAATCAGCTAACTATTTTAGCTAACAGCTGAACATTCTCACTTCACAAACAGGAAAAACAGTTGAATGACATTGCTGCCATTAAAGACACATCTGTTTTTTCACTGAAGTAAAGGGGAAAATAGTGGACTCAGAAACAAAAATGCCGTATTATGCAAAGGTGTGCGCCGTTAAATTAGAGAACTTGCAGACCTCAACATGCTGTTTTCACCAGGCTGAGTGACATAAAATATAACGCACAATAGAGAGCTGTAAGCTTAAACAATGGAAAGAACTATAAAAGTCCTTCAAGAAGGTAAATCAACATGGATGTTGTAAAAGGTGGTGGTTGTTCTCAGGCAGCTGGCTCTAAATTACAAAGCAATTCCAAACAAAATGGGAGAGAAGGAGAAAAGGATTATGGAAGACACAAACGCATCAGGAGAGTAAACTCAACAGGAGTGAGTCTGGGAAACGTGCGAAACGAGAAAGATAACTGGACAGAAACCGGAGTCAAGAAAAGCAGCTTATTTTCCCAGTGTTTGTTTTAAACAAGCACTCACTAGAGACTATAACCTGAGAGGGGACCAAACCTCAATACAGTAGAAACTTTATGGTGGAAAATTGGAAAACAAAAATGAACCAAGGCAGAGCTTCATCCTGCTTTACCGGAATGTTGGAACATGGTGGATGGAGACCATTATTTTATTAAAGCAATTCAAGGTTCAGAAAAGAAAAAGAAAAAAAAAACAGAAAGAGACTGAAGTGCTCATTTGGGATGTTATTTTAGTTCACGATGTCTTGAGTGATTACATTTTTTTTTATCCATCTGAAGGAAAGATGAGTAAGGAAGAGGTTTGGGTCCACTGTAAGCAAAAGAAGTTTGATGTTTTTCTCACAATCCTGACTTTACCATTAAAAAAAAAATAAAAATCACTTAAAATTGACATGTTCTTTCAGAAAGTGAGTTGTTCACTTATCTTGTGCTTATCTTTGGTAAAAGTCAGAATTCTGAGAAAAAAAAGCCAGAATTTTACTCTTTTTTTCAGCGGAAGATATGTCTTACATTTATCTGTTAAAATAAATAACTTTGTACCACATCTGTGATTTTCTTGACTTTGTTGCGCAGTAATGCTGACCAAACATTATCTATTAACAGGTAGGCTTTTGCCAAAGGTTGAAAAATAAATGTATCCATTTTTGTCAAGAGTGACTCACAAAAATTGCTCCCAGGTGTTTATTTCCACTAAAATCTGATTTCTGAGAAAAGAAAAACAGATAATGCTATCTCAGCCTTTTTTATAGTGGCCGGAACATTCTTCATCAGCTATTAGCTGAAATATAGTGAAGTTTGTTTTTTTCAGGTTTGTTTTATAAAATAAAATGCATTATTACATTTGATTTATTTCTTTACTTAGCTGCACAATAAAGTCGGCCAAACATTTTCTATTAGATTTTTTTTCCCCAGTAATTGAACAGAGAACGTCGCTCCTTAAAAAAATGCATGGATTGAGGTAAACAAAGTTCTTTTATTTCAGATGAAGCTCCACCTGTAGAAGCTGCAATGGAGTATTAGTGCCATACTAAGGAAAAAATATAAAAAATAAAATCATGAGAAGACAGTCATAAAATTATGAGAATAAATTCATGTGGGAGTTGTCATAATATTACAAGAATAAAGTTGTAATAATATGACAACAAAGTCAAGATATTATGAGAATAAAGTCGTGCTATTATCAGAATAAAGTTTTTTTTTTACTTTCTCAGTGTGGTCCTAATATTACATTTTAAGAAACAGTGACAGCGTCACCTTGAGACGATGTATCACAAAATATTTTTATTTGGATTTTCATTGTTATTATTAGAATTTTTATGCCTATTTTTCCAGATTGTCCTCGTTTCACAGCGCTCGGCTCTCACACACTCAATACCTGCTAACCCCGGCAGGTAGCACCAGGGATGTGCCATTACGAGGCCGGTGTTGTATAGTTTACTCTCGGAATAGTGGAGCTTCTGTTTGGCCACCTTTGCCCCTGAATCCATCTGTCATAATGCCTCTCATCAGCGAGGACTTTCCGCGCTGCCCTCACGAGCTCCTGCAGGCGAAACGCGCTGCATAAAGATGAGCCGCTGCTTCTGCTGAAGAGATGCGACGCCACGACAGAAACCTGCTTTAATATCTCCCGTCAGTTATTACCACCACCAGACGCAGGAATGGGAATATTCCAGCGAGACAAACCAAGCAATGCAAATTATTTTACATTTCATTTCTTTTTTTTTGTATTTCAAACAGGTTTTTAAAAGCAGTAGGACAAGAAAAAACAAAGTAATTAGCTTACCACTACTTTTCTGTTTGAGACGAGGTGAACATAAACTCATCTCAATCTAATATCACTGATCGACTCAATAATTAATTATCAAAAATTTGTAATTAGAACCATGTTATGGTACCCATATGACTGTTCAGAATACTGTGCTAAAGAACCAAGAAATAACTTGTACTACATAAACCAAATGATTACAACCTGCATCTTCGAAGAAGACAAGAAATTTACAGACCCATAATAACAATAATGACAATTGTAAATAACAACCGGTCATAGAGCATCAGAATAATTACCAACTCCTTGGCAATGCACACTATATGTGTTACATAACAACAAATGATAAATAAAAGTTCCTGCTTTACGTCGTTGAATCAAAAGCAGAAAGCAAACCCAGGTCTGCTGTACGCCACGGCCAAACACGTGAAATGATAAATGTCAGAGGGGGTAAGCGGCTATTCGTCCTCTGTATTGTCTTCCTTTGTCTCCGCCTGCTCCTCTGCATCTGTGGGGTTCCAGGAAAAGCAGGCCTGACAGAACAGTTGTTGTTTTCTAGGTCATCCCTTCCTGCATGGCAGACCATCAAGGCCACCCACGTACCTGGCCGCTGCGCCGGGGATATGATGTCTTAAGAAGCTTTGTTCTCCTGCAGATTCAGACAGACAAGGACTTTGTGTTCTGTCGGTGAGAAAAAGCTTCAGCTGGGGAACCTGGAATGTGTTTTCGGGCTGTGAGCCCTTCGCAGGCGCGAGGCGGGCTCGTGGCGTTGACACGGCAACACGGACAGGTCCGGTATTAAATAACAATGGAAAAAATAAATAAGAGGGTGGAGGTTTGAGACGTAGTGATCAGTTACTGTATTTACAGGGTGGGTGATATGGACTTAAGGTTTTATCACAATACTTTACTTTTATCATGAGAACAATAAAATGAGGATGGGAACTATTTATTGCTTCTTTTTTAGGTAACCTCAGGCAATCACAGCTCTGCAAACACAAATGCTGCTCTTTTAAAAAATAAAAAAATCGTAATGCATTTCTTTAGGTCACCAGTCACATAAAGAAGTGAGATTTGTATCACAGTAACTGCATTAGATCATATTTTGAAATTTATTCATACTTATTGATGTTCTCAATAAAAATCAGCAAAACTGTGGAAAAAAATAGTAAAGTTAAAAATCAAAACAGTATGGACAGTTTTGCAAGATTTTAAGCGGCATTAATTGAAATTTAGCGTGACAACGATAAATCAAATTTATCACGATGATAAGCGATACAATAAATACAAACTCCTAACTGTATAGTTTAAAATAAACATGATCTCCATATCTCTCAGATTTAAAAGTTAGACATCTAAATATGATATGATTTAAATCCAAAATCAACAATAAGGAACTAAAGAACAACAGCATCCACTTTCAGCAATTAATGTGCTTAAAAAAAAAACCAAATAGATATATAAACTGGATGTAACCCTTTTTTGTTTCTTTTAACATTTATTTCACTAGCATAAAACCCACTCATATGAAAATCCTCTTCTCCAGTGGAGTCTTGACCACAAGGCAACTTGACGGCGGAAATCGAGAGATTTTGTACTAGCCAGCCCTGATTCATGATACATCAGTCTTTTTAAAACAACCAGTGAACGCACCATAGATGAGCAATGACAGGTTTACACTCTTTAGTGTTGAAGCTGTTACTGAGAACAGAAGACTCTGATTATATTCAATAAATTAGAATTGAAAAGTATCTTTTAAAAATCACCTTTAAGCAGATAAACACTTTTCACTAAGCCCACATTTCTGTTTATAAAAACAGGTTTTTTTCTCCATTGGTTTGATGTAATATTTCATTTTAAATGTCATGTTTTCATTAACTGAAGGCAAAATGGATTATAATTAATAAAAATAGAGGTGTTAAAAGATACACATGTCTGTGTAATTAATTTATATAATGTGTTTCAGTTAATCATAAAGTTTCTAAAATAAATTAATTTTTCAATAATATTCTAATTTATCGAATGAGTTGGTATTTGAAATACAGTAAAAAGAAGAACAAAACCTACAAGCTTATAGGAAGGAAACAAATTTGTACAAAGGCACATCAAATGTTCATACAGACTGCCACAACAGGAAGTCAGACATCACAAAGTGTGGTGGACTACAGCTTGGTTTAGGTTTTCTGATAAATCCATCAAAAAAAAATATGGCTGTTGAGGAAGATGCTGGATTAAAAAAAAAATCTCTAGCAGTTCTGCTAAGACTCTAATCTGTCTGTAAGAAAGCTAACTGGAGTTTTCATTGTTAGTTCTGTAAAATCTTTAATTTGTTTTGAATTAGATGATACTTCCTGTTTAGCTGCGGAGCTGTGTAACACCAACTGCTCGCTCTCCCACATTCGGTTTTATGTTGGACCCCTCTGCCGTTTATTTCAAATATACAACATCCACAATTATCCACTACTTTGTGCTGGCTTACCCCACTAAGTACTGATAAAATACATAGATGTCTGTGGTTGTAATGTGAAAAAAAAGAACGTCAAGGTATTTGCTAAAAATACCAGTGCAACAGCACTGAAACATACGAAAACTTGATTAAGATGCAGAAAACATAAGTATCTAACCAGCTGCTTTATTAATTCAACAAGAGAAGAAATTGATGCGCAACTCTGACACCATGTAACATAACAGAGCCCTCTTTTTACTCTGTAGAAATACAAAAAAAAACCCGCCTAACGCTGCCTCTGACTACAATCACCAAAGCACGACATAATAAAATAAATGAGAAAAATATTACAAATCCCCATGAAGCCAAAAGACTCCAGTCTGACGGATTTGCTCTGATAACACGGCGATTAGACTGAGAGAACAAGAGTGATAGAAGAAAACCTGTGAGAGAAAGAATAAGGCAGACTAATGAACAGAGTAACGGGAGATAAAGAGCAAAGCAGAGAGGATTGAATTAAGAGCGTATGGAGACACGGCGGGAATTATGTGTGTGTGTGTGTGTGTGGAGAAGTGGTGGGAGGTAGTGTCTGTGTTGGGCTTTGTGTTTATGTTTGTTATTTACAGTAATATCAGCGATTTGACCTGGTTTCTGTCTATTACGCGAGGCTCAAGCCCTTCAGGATCCCAGACTTAATTGCTTTTATTACCCTTACAATTCTCTCGTATTTGTTGTTCCTCAGTCATCCACCCACAGAGCCTGGCAAAAACTTTCACCACATAAAACCACATGTCTGAAGACATAAAAATCCCGTTGATGCTGTCACACCGTTTCCTAGCTTGTCATTTGTACTGACATATTGAAAAATGTGTCACGCAGGTCTAAATGTCAGAAAATTAAGTGGATTCTGTGGAACATCAAATCCTGTTTGAAACGTGTCATTAAAATACGTCTAGCTTCTGATGCTCTCCGTGTGCGTTGGGCTCAAAGGTGTGAAATTAAACGTGTTCAACTGCATGAGGCGTGTTGTTTTTTTCTGTGACATCACCATCATGTCATACTTTTTTTCCCCACATTTAAAACCGTCTCAAAATGAAATTGCAATGCTCCCTGAGTGCATCCAAGTAGTTCAGTTTATATCCTGGAAGTAAGTGACGCTTCATCAGCGCAGACAAAACATTTGCATAATGTTGAATGAGATTGGTTATTGTAGTGATTTAACATTTGAACTACTGCCTGTAAGAGTTGCACTGATGTATAGAATTCATGACATGTGAAATGCAATAATAACAGAGCTATTTTTTCAAATTTTTGCTAAATCTAAGAACGTCTAACTTCTCCTAAATTCATCTTTCCATATAAATTCTAAAGCTCTAGTTTACCAGGCTATTTTGTAAACATTCAGTTGAAGAAAGTTCGACATCTGAGTGTGTTTGAGTGTAAAGGATAAAGCTGAGTGTGTTTGAGTATTGGTTATTGACTTAACAATTCTTCAAGTAGACAGACATTTTTATTTGTGCTCTTTGCCACCCGTGATGCAGTTCAGTATATTAGATTCATTCTGTACCCAGAACGCATCGCTGTATCTACACATGTGTGCTTTCTGACCAAAGTCCTACTTAATTAGGTAAAATCATCAACAGAGTTAACATTACTCAACAACTAAAAAACAGAAAAAAACTAGTGAATGGTTTGTTCCAAAGAGTCACTTCCTAAAGTGCAACCGTACAGGTATGTGTGCAATATCAAATTACATCCTGTTGAGGGCGATATTTTATGCTGGAACACGTGTAGGTGTTGCAACATGGTTAAATTGAGCGCTCTAGCATTAGTGGAGCTAATATGCATGATTAGTACTTTAGAGTTAGCACAACTAACTCCTCAGGTAGTGTTGCCTATCACTGAAATCATTACAGGGTCAAATCTATAGGAAGGTGCTGCTGGGGCATTGTTTGGCATTATTATATTAAACTTAAGATGACGAAGTATAAAAAACAAAACATGTCCTAAATAAGCCTTAAAATTACTCACATACATGCATTCTCTTTCCTAGTTAAGTGGTAATTATACATTTTTATGGCATCTTTGTTAAGAAGTGGCTAATTGTTTTGCATTTTGAACCAAATCATAACTCGCCATACTACCTCAGAGCCGCAAACTGTTTCTGACAAAAGCAAATAATACGAAGCAAAAGTTTTTCCAAAAATGTGAAGACACATCAAACAAAATGGAGGAGATGATCAGAAAGATAAACAGCGGTGAAGAGACGCTGGATTACGAACAACGGTAAATATGAACAGACCATCTGAGTGTGTGTTTGGATGAGTGTATGAGGATAAAGCGGGTAAGTCTCTGTCAAACACAAGCCCTCTGTGAACTGTTGTGTTCATTTTGACACAGACCTGCCTGTCTCGCCGTCTTATCTCTGCTGAGTTTAAGTGCTCCTGTGAAGATCAACGAACTGGGAATAAGGAACCGATCGTGCGCTCCCTAAAGCCGTCAGATATCGCTCCTGACAGCCAAAAAAAAATAAAAAATAAGTGTCCTCCATTTGAAAAGAAAAATAAAAAATTTTTCTTAAATCAGCCCACTGAAACAAGCTCCAGCTGACTTCATCTGTCATCATTTATATGTGTAAGCCAAACTTAATTAAACCGCAACCCAGCAGACCTTCCGTTGCACAAAACAACACCTCAGAATCGATATGCATTTACACGGCCTGAGCGCGCCTACCCGATGCACACGCACCGACACATTTACAAAGGCACACATCGTCAGGCACCAATCAGACACACACATACTTAGAGCATTGACTGAAGCTCCCTGTTAGCCATTTTCTCCACCGGCTGGTTGGGCAATGTGAAGGGTTGCAGCATGCAGTCTGTCCTCACCAAACCGCTGCTATCCATCTACAGGTTAATGAGGCACACCCAGTTTAATTTGCGTCCTTACAGTGTTAAGCAGCGGCGTAGAAACAATTATGCACTCTTGATAACAAAATGTCACTGGAAATCACACAAGTCTGCTCCTTTGCGTATCCAAAATACGCACAAAAAAACCTCAGATCTAAGAGTTAAAATATGGCTAATATAGATGTTGGAACTTTAACTTGCTATGAGCCTTGACAACCTTGACATCTTAGCTGGGTTGCGTCTGTCACTCACTGGAAGGTGCAGGATTTCTTTGATTACCTGAAACCTATTCCTCGGGTTTCAAAGAGCTTTTCTTCTCAATCACAGGTTGTCAGAAGGTAAGGGGGAGGGGGGGGGGAATATTTAGGAGGCGACTGCAAACTTTTTCCTTCCCGCTACTTTAGTCAAACTTTTTGTTCTCGCAAAATGCTGTGCTGTGTTGGAGGTAAAAGGCATTTGCATAATGCCTACATTGTGACCTTTTTGGGTTGATATGTAGTACAATAAATAGCTTCCTTACACTCTACCTTCTTTTTGACCCGTTGAGCTAACAGAGGAGGAAGAAGGGTCATTAAGGAGCTGGGAACATAACGCAGCATTTCAGGCAAAAGGTGACAAGAGAATTGTTAAAGTTACTTCTACTGTGACTCTCAATGTTCAAGTTTCTGCAACCTGGACATTAAGCAGCAGTGTACACACTTTTGAGACCATAATAAATCATTTCTGAATGTTTTCCACCTTTTCTGTGACGTTCATCTTGAAAAATGCCACGGAAACAAAAACTAATCTTTATTGGGTAAATGTATATTTTAAAAAAAGTCTGGAATGTACTGTTTGTACAAGTGTGCACTCTTTCAGCATTCAGTCTTCTTTAAATGGAGTCAATCAGCATCTCATATCTTGACTTCACAATGTTTTCCCATTCTACCTCACAAAGATTCTCCAAATCAATCAGATTGTCCACTGCCAATTTCACTCTGATTTTTTTTTCTAGTTCTGCTTTAAGCTCAATAATTTAAAAAGAACCTTAATTTTCTTCTGGCGAAGCCATTCTTTTGCTGATTTGGATGAATGCTTGGGCTCACCATAATGATGAAAAATTAAAACCCTCTTCAGATTCAGCTCTCTAGCAGGAACATCTCAAAACTGACTGATATTTAGAACTGTTCGTAGTATGGCTATGCAATAAAACAAAAACGATATCTATCACGTGATTAATGTCAATAGAAAAAAAGTCCAATAGATATGCATTTGCCGATCCATAACCCAATGCCAATCTGGGGGATGAAGGTGGAGGAAAGGCTTTAGACGCTAAGAGGCCAGCTAAGAAAGGTGGGTGGCATCAACTAACTTAGTCATTCTTTGGTTAGCTAGCAATAACTTGTTGTACAACATGCGCAGAAGCAGGTTCATGTTTCCCCCAGCATACGTACTTCACTCCTCTGAGGTCCGTCCAGACTCAATGTCGGTCGGACACGTCCCGAACAAAGGCCAATTTTTACAACAGCAGGTCCGTACTCGCTGCCGCATAGACTCGCACATGAAACTGTTTGGTAAGAAACTTTTATGACACTGAGGTGAAAATGTTGAGATTTAAAGCAACTAGTCACATGAAAGCCTAGCGTGACTTCCGTGCTCTGCTGCACCGGTGAAGAAGAAACGGGTCTTGGCGCCCAACTAGCTCATCAAACTCACTAATTTCCATTCTGATTGTGGGAAATTAAGGAATTTGTCAAGACGTATGTAGGCAATCAGTGCGGTTAAATATGAAATCTCAACCACCTGCGGACAGTGTGCGGTCCGTAAAATACACACAGTGCGCCAGAGTATGTGGAAGCAGTTTCATGTTTTGCCACCGTGTCCCATCACTGCTTAAAGATATAAAAAAGTAAACAGCGTGGAGTAAACAGACAAATTAAATACAGCAGCTCAAAGGAAATTGTATATAAAAGAGGAAAGGTCAAACTCATCTATAATTATTGATATCGAGTAATATAAAGTCCTTGTATTGTGATACTTAAGTGACATGCAGGTCTTCTTTGTGCCAAACACAACTTTACAACAATAGCCCAAAAGTTATAGCTTATCCTAGTCTGGGTATTTTCTTTGGAAGAAAAAGACTTTTGTCTCGCAGCCGTACTCCTTAGTCCAGACATTTGGAGAACAGAGAAGAATGTTACCACATGAAAAACAAAATCAGCGCTACAGCTCCTACAGGGTTACTGTCAACCTTTTGTTTGACACATAAAGTTGAGAGACATCTGATTTTGTTAACAAATAGCAATAAATCATGTAATCTTTTAATTATCAGTTAAGTTCAAAAATATCTCCTCTATCAAGCAACCTCCTTTTCATGCTAAATGGCTTTGACCTTGAATTGATGAATCAATGCAAAGTTTACACAAATGTGTTTCTATGTGCTTGGAAAGAAAACTGGTGTCTGCCAGTAAAAGCAGGATTAGTGCATTTCTCGTAAAACACTGTAAACAGACATACAGTATTAGTGGCAAAATATTAAACAGCAGGAGTCAGACATCATCACAGACATGTTTTTTAAACAAATATAGCAGAAGCTAATCGAAATGCTAACATGGCACATGTCTGATTAGACATGGATTGGTTATCGGCATAAAGGTATGCCAAGGTTATAGAAAGCTATGGTTTCTGAAATACCATCATACCATTCCTACAGTTTAATAATCAATTTAATAAGATGCCACAGCATGTGTTTAATTTTTTTTCTAGCTGTATGGAGCTCACAGTAACAAGGCTAGTCACGTTCTCTAACTGTCACTACAAACTGCCGGTCAGATGGCTGAAAATGCCTGTTTTACAAAAAAGATAATGCTAGCCATAAAAAATAGTTAAAAAACATGGATGCCGATGATGTAGAAACTTAACAAGCTTCACTTATCACTCTTATTAAAGTAACCTTGGTTTAAACCTACAGCTTGCTAGCTGCTAGCTGAAATTCTGTTGAGCAGTGGACTGCAGCCTAGCT
The DNA here is from genome assembly GCF_000485575.1 of Poecilia formosa. NCBI lineage: Eukaryota > Metazoa > Chordata > Actinopteri > Cyprinodontiformes > Poeciliidae > Poecilia > Poecilia formosa. The sequence continues at coordinate 434,499 of NW_006800160.1, read as the reverse complement.
ACCCAGGCAGAAGCCAAGTCCAGTTGATTTGTGTAGCACATTTCAGCAACAAGGCAGTTAAAATACGGTCACCAATTATGAAAACCATAAACATTACATTTTATCAAATACCATCATCAAAATCATCAAGCATCAAATATATTGATAAATATTCCAGTCAACTCTAAACAGGTGGGTTTTTAGCCTTCATTTAAAGGAACTCTGTGTTTCAGCAGTTTTGCAGTTTTCTAGAAATTTGTTCCACATTACAGTAGCATAAAAACTGAAAACTGCTTCTCAAATTAATCAAAAAAACTAATTAGCTAATTTCAAATCAGTATCTGTTGCTCTGTAAAGAGCACAAATACAAAGAGGGATACTAGTCTATACAACAAACACTTCACTACTGTACTACTACTAAATTTAGCACATTTATCTAAATTTAGCTGCAAAACCAAGTCCAAGCGTTTTAAAGGACGAGCATGGACTTAAAGTTTCATGCTGCGCCCACATTCTGCTTGTACAACCAAATCTGAAGTGAAACAGGTGTGTGTTGTTTTCACCTGCAGTGTGAACGCAGTGTATCCCTGACTCTAACACCACACTCCTCTGCACTTCATCAACTCTGTGAAGTATTTATTTCACCCGCAAACACTACATTCAGCTCTAGTCTCAAATCTTTGAGACTAGAGCAAAAAATACCTTCACACAATGCAGCCAAAGACCAAAATGAGCCGGCAGACGAGATACATAGAAAAGGTCAGGACTTTAAGAATGGCTTCATTCTAACTTCTTCTTTAAAAAGAGGGGAATGGTCAAATTTAGCTCTGACTTGAAGTCTTTGTACAAAGCACACAGAAGCATGTCAATATTCCAGATGACATTACCTTTAACACCACCCCAAGCCAGGGAATTTTTCAACGTGTGTGTGTGTGTGTGTGTGTGTGTGTGTGTGTACGCTTAGTAGTTGTGGTGCAAGTCCAAATTTCTAACATTTATTCTGACGGCGGAGTGTAAAAGCAAATCATCTACAGCGAATGTTACACACAGACCTCTGTGTGAGTTTGGGAGTGCCAGGAGAACAGAACAAATGAGATTTTCTCCCCTTCTCTCTTTTTTTTTTTTTTTCCAAGGGTACATGCAGCACCTTCAGAGCTATTCCACTGAGAATGTAAAGTTACAGGGCAACACTGAAAGCAAATGCTAATGACTATCACACAGACACCCTCTGAACTCAGCATGGAAGCTTGCCAAGGACTACGACTGCAGCCAGAGTAGCGTCACAGCAAGTAAACTCACAAAAACACAGAGCGGGAGAAGCTAAGAGAGATCAAGATGCGCACGCACACACACACGCACACACACACACACACACATGTACGCACACTACTCCAAGAGAAAATGGATCTCTATGTCCTGCTGGCTTTCAGACAGACAAATTGTCTGTCTGAAGATAATAGAGCCTCAGAAGTGAGGATGAGGAGTCGCCTGGAAATTCATCTGTTCAAGAAAAAAAAAAAAGAGGAAGCAGAAGAATGAAAGAGAGGGGTGCATGAAAAAAGAAAGAAATAGGAGAGCGTAAAAGAAGACATCTCAACAAAGTAATAGAGATAGGACTGACTGAGACAGAGAGGGGGCACGTTAATTAGGGAGTGGGTTGATAACAAATGTATTAGCGGGCCTCTGAAGGAAGGCAGGGGGGAGGGCAGAGAGGGAAAGAGGGGTGAGGGAGATAGGAAAAGGTTAACAGGAAGAGGAAAGAGAGGGGGAGACACCACCGAAAACAGACAGAGAGAGAGAGAGGGAGAGAGAGACGGGATGATTATGAATTAGTTGATAAAGAGGTAATAAACGTCCTGGAGGCGAACAGGAGTGACAGAGGACACGGAGGCGCAATGAAGGAGAAAATGAGGACCGGGAGCCTTTTGATAATAAACTTTGAATGAAAAGTTATTACCACACTTATTTATTAACTTTGATGGGTACACACTTCACTTGTGACGCCGTGAGGGCAAAGCTGATCTTCTCCCCGTGGAGAAATAAGCAAAGGAGGGGCCATCTGAAATGCTAAGCTGACATTTAATGCTAAACAGAAAGAGAGGTTTGGGGGGTGTTAGCTGTATGCTATCACAGTGAAAAATAATAAAATATAAATAAACAGCCACCTGTCAATATAACAAACAGATACCCACATCTCGTTAAATATATTAAAATGAATATATCTTTTTGTTTTTAACATCACAAAAAACTTTTACTAGTCTTTGATTATGTAATCACTGAAAGAGATAATAAAGATTCACCAATCAGTCATTTCAGTTTACTAAACAGGTTTAGTAGTCTTTACTAAAACTGATTAGCTCACACAAATTTCTTCCTAGCAGCATAAAATTACTATTTTAAGTTAACCTTACATAGCCATATAATGCAAGTAACCAATATATCATTATGTAGAGCAACTTATAATACTTTGCTCATACAATGACAAGTGGTAGGACCGCTAAATAAGAGTAACTGCACTCATTCAAGCTAATTAGCTAGCTAAATTAGCTAAATTAAGCTAGCCAATTCATCTTTGAATAGTTCTCGCAACTTTACTTCAAAAACATCCTTATCCATCTCTGCTTATCAAGATAATTACACTATTTTAGTAGAATAGTACAGTCGGCAAATTTAATTTAACTAGACAGCATTTTTTTTTACAAAGTGTTGTCAGTCGATTTAAAAATTAGATTTATCACGATCGAGCGCTGTGATTAATCACAATTAATCACTATGCTTCATTTTGTAAGGTTGAAAAGTAAAAATACATGTTTTTAAAAAAAAAAAAACAATGTTTCATTTTCTCAAACAAAACATCTCAGTTTTCCAGGGTTTCATATTCATGAAAGTTTAAAAAAGGTGACTTTGTTAAAAACGCTAATTTAGAAATGCTAACTATAAACTGGTTGTGCTTTTCGGCTGAAGGACAATTAACCGCTGCAATACATAAGTTACATACCACTTTGGTGTTATCAAAACTTCCATGGCGGCGTTTACCATCCCTCCCATCCGTCCATTATCTTATTTAAAGTGAAATTTCCCGCCGTCCTCCCCAGTTTGACTCTCATCGCTCATCTTTTCACTCGCGTTTGCGACTCTTCACTTTTCACTGCGTTGCTGATCGCAGTTCCAGACCGTGGAACGCCCTTCTTTGAATATGGTAACCCTCCGCGGGAAAGAGGTAATCGGGTCAAAATAGGTGATAAGATTAACCCGCATCACGTAATATTAACGCGTTAAACATTTTAGAGCAATCATCCCATCCGTTAATGTTGACAGCCCTATTTTTAACAAACATTAAAAATGAATGATTAGTAAAAAGTTTACCGGTAATTAAAATTAATATCTGGGGTAAGAGTACATTCTTAGGATTTATCTGACTATTATCCGACTGAAAAACATAACAGGCTCTTAGTGGATGAATTCAGACAAAAAGTACCGTCAACCTGTTAATATATTTTTCAGCATTTGAATGCCAATCCAAGAAAAAATTGGTAGCGTAATTTCTACACAATTTATCGGTGCCTCAAATAAGTTTAGCTTTTCCTTCCTACATTTCAAACACAACACAAAACTAATCCCTATTTAAACACAATGAAAAGGAGAAAATCTTTCTATCCCATTTTTAGGAATATAGGAAATGTCATACTTTAATAATTTAAGGCATTTCTCAAAAATTACGTCTCAATATTTATCTTTCTACACATCCCCAAGTGGAAAGCGTTTACAATCAATCCCTTTGGTGCTTCCCATCTGTGAAAGCCCAAGGGACTCGCACGCACGCACACACACATACACGCCGCTCCAAGAGGAACCGGATCCACTACCTCGGGGAAAAATATGGAGCATGTTACAAATCAAGTACCGGTAATCACATTGACTGATTACCTTATGCATTGACATATGAGGTTCTGTTTCAGATTTTTTACTTCCAATATTTGTATTGGATTTTGTACACAAAACGTACTCACCCCACTCATCCCAGAACAGAAAGCTACCGTAGAAAAATACAGGAGGGCCAGTAAAAACTAACTTTCAGTTTGGACAAACCCACATCTAACCAGAATCCACTGGCCGATTATCAGCAGGGGGCTTTAGAGAAGTAGAGCTTCAGATAGTATTCCCTGAATGTATCATTAATTTTAATGTAATCAGTAGCAAGCCCTTAGTCTGAATTAATATTAATTATACACTGTCTCTGCTTTAAACCCTTCTAATTGATTGGCTAAGAGTTTGCCAGATTTATCAACATGTGCATAAAACACACCCTTTTCAAACACATGAGCTGAAAGCAGATCAACTCGTGTGTTTCATGTCACAAGTTTTACCATTTGGACCCTTCCTACCTACAGTTTGACCCTGTACACAACCCATTTCACTCTCATACGTTTAAACCTTGGCAAGGTTTTCTTTGTAGATAAGTATTTTTCACAAATATCAAATAGGATTTAATTAATATGTATATTATTTTCTGAAAACCTTGTATTATGAAATTTTCATTTAGATATCTGCCTCTTGGACTTTACAACAAAGTATGAAGAGAAGGTAGCTACAGCATAGTGTATTATTTCCTTACAGTATAAGAAGATGTAGAAAATTACTTTTTTGGGTTGTCAAAGTGGGTTCAAAACGGCTTCAGGTAGTTAAAAAAACACTGACACAATTCGTACAAAACAACTAAAATTGAAAATAGTGGAAGGGTGAACTCGCCAACATCAGTACTGACAATCTATTTATTTATTTTGTTGATGAAGTCGTGTGTTTATGGTCCAGGTTTAGAAATAAAATCTTATCAATTCCAAATCAAATCAAAGTTATTGTCAATTGTCCCATACGTTCAAGAACGTTCAAGAGGAAGAATTAAAATTATGTTTCTCCCTAACCCACAGTAACTGCTACAACATAAAAGACAATCACAAGGACAATAAATACTAAAATTAATTTAAAAACATGGATGATAAGGAGTTTATAGAAAAATCTTTATAAAATAGCTAATGTTCAGCATTCGTATCGACTCTAGAATGAAGAAGTTTCTTAGTTTCTTAGTCTGGTGGTACCGGTACAAACACTTTGTTACCTCCTCCCTGATGGAAGGAGTTTAAAGATTGATTATTGTTTCAATCTTTAAACTGAAGATTTAAGTTTAAATTAAACGTAAATGCGTAGCTGAAGATTGTTTGATACACACCACATCACCACCTGATTGCCCTCATTTATGTAGTTTGTCTCGTTGTGGTTGACAAGGCCCACCACGGCAGCAGGAGCCACAGGGGACTGAGCACACATCCTTGTGGAACCCCTGAGCTCAATAATACAGTGCTGGATGTGGATGTGTTTTCCATGTAGCTTCGTAGTTTTGACTCATTTCTAATATCTGCCAGGATTTTTCTTTCAAGTCATCCATTGTAACACATTAACTCAAAAAACTCTGAAAACTCAGAAACTTCAAGCTACACATTTAGTATTTGCATAGAGATACAAAACTCATCGTACCTATTGTTAATAAAACAGCTACGTTAGCTCTTACGTAACATTCAACTAACACAATGCTACCTAAATCTACATTTATTTTTATAATAAATGCTTACGTGTAATGGTTTGACTTTTTTTATGACATACAGTGAAGCACAGCAGGTTTCATGTCAAAAATCCAATACATTGTAATTTGTCTTAGGTATCTTCTTGTGTGCCTGCCAAAAGGCCTTTTGTGTTTGTGTATTAACTCCACAGACCAATTACAAACACTCCTCTCCTCTGTCATCTTTTAGCTCTCTCCATGCTCCTCTGTCTCGCTGCCTCCTTCCACCCCGATGTAAATAATGTAATTTGTCACAGACAGGCCTCCGTGTAGGAGATGACCTTTTCGAAACCTCGCAGTAAATTGGCCTCCACTAGCAGAGCCACGTCATTAGCCCTCTCCTGCCTCAGTCCTGCTCTCACTTCCTCCATCTCCCCCCAACCCGCTTTGCAGATTCACTTTTATTACTTCTGTTTAATTCAAAATTCAATGTTTAATCTACTGCCTAGTGAGGCTAAACCGCCATCTCTTTTCCTTTTTCTCAGTCTCTAACATGTGCTGCTGTCTCATACACACACACACACACAAACACATGTGCACGCACGCACGCACGCACGCACGCACGCACACACACACACACACACACACACACACACACAAAAAGGGAATCATAAAGCCCTGCTGGGAGTGCTTTAAGCTTTTGTCAGTCCATTGTGACTAAGCTGTGAACAGTAGGAGTGGTTCCTAAGTGTTCTCCAATCTATATATGTGTTATGAATTAATGCTTAGCGAAACAAGGTCAAGTAATACAACACACATGCGGTTTTAACCTAAACTGATCCACTATTCAGAAAATTAGCAATTAGCTACAGACGAGTAAATGAGTTAGCTAACATTTGCAGGGATATTTCCATCGCTTCACCTTTACCTCACTTTGTTATTTCATCCCCATTGTGACAAAGTGACATTAATGTTTGATTTATTTGATTTATTAAAAACAAATTGCATGTACAAAACTATTCACGCCCTTCAGCATGACATGTAATAAAGAGCTGACATGCTTGGTTGTAGTCTACATGTATTCAATTCAGTTGATTGAACATGATTTGGGAACAGAAAGGACTCATCTGTATGTCAGGTCTGGCAGTTGACAAAGCATGTCAGAGAAGAAACTCAGAGGTAAGGTCAAGTGAATTGTCTGTAGACTCCTCAGATCAGATTGTATCAAAGCAGAAAGATGGGAAGGGATGGAAGAAAAACAACTGCATAAATATTCTGGAAAGCCAAATAACGGTGATCTGCGTTATGCTGAATTATTGTGTGGAGGTGTTGACTGAGGTGTCGCATACATGGGACAACGCGGTGACCAAAGTTTAATATAGTAATATGACATTCAGGA
>NW_006800160.1:402822-426380 GCF_000485575.1 Poecilia formosa | reverse complement strand
CACACACACACAGACTCCAGCTGATAGGCTTTGCCCAGTCACGACTTCCACTGTGTGTGCAATTAAATTACACCTACTGCAAAAACAAGCATCAGGTTAAAACATCTAGATGGTCAAGCTGATTGGTTTAGTTCTAGAGTCGCACCGATCCGACTTTTTTCTGGCCGATTCCGTCATTTTGACCGATTCCAGTTTTTTTTTTTTTCCTTTGGGATTGCAGTAGTTCTGTGACAGCAGTAGCAGTTTGAATCTCACAGACAACATTTACTATTATTGATAATTACACTACTATGCATCAGAGCATATAGAGTTGTGTTACGTTTCTAGACTCCTAACAGAACAAGTTTCTAGCTTTTTCACATTTAATAATTAAACTTAGCTAAATAAATCTGATCTGCTGGTTTCCAGTCAGAGACAATCAAGTGAGGATTATTCCAATCTGTAGGTGACTGACTGGTGCCTCTCTGTTCAGGTGTAGTGTTAGAGCAGTAAAGGAAATTTGGGTTGGTTTGAGTCTCAATGCTACAGTCATTTACAGACATGAATCATAAATAACAAAACTGATGCCAAATAAAAATAGTTATTAAAAACGTAAATGCACAAGAACCAGTGACAAACTGTCCTAAACCTCAGGTTTAATTTATAAAATAACTTGTAAACAGGGAAATAAGATACTATGCACATTTTTTTAACTTAAAAGCTAAATGTAGCAGGAAAATGTAAACTGCTATAGATGCCATTATAACTGTAATAATATTCAATTTGTTTGCGACAGTGGGAATGCTTGTTGCTTTTCTACACAAAAAAGAGAAAACATTCAGAGAATCTTAACATGAAAAGGCTGTTGCACATTAGTTTTCTTTTTAGAAAGAAAACACAATTTGTTCATTTTTTGCCGTCAATTTTAGAAAAATATGAAATTTGTGTGTTGAAATTTTCCTTTCTTAAAAAGGGTTTGATGCACTAAATGCCTGTACATTTTTTTTTTTTAACAATTCTTTAATTTCGTCTGGGGCCCCAAAATATCATTCCGAGGGCCAAAAACAGACGCCAGGACTGAACTTTTGACACCCCTGAGCTGGTGGGGTAAGAGGCAAAAACAATGGTTACTTACTTCTAAATGTAATATTGCCTCATGAGCAAATAAATTCAAAATAAATTATATATCAAGTTGATTCTATCAGGTTTATGAATAATCAGTCACGGTGTATGAGGCTTCATTTTCCCAGCTGACCAGCAGTGTCCAGCAGTATGTGTGGGAGGGGCAATGCTGCATTACTTTACTCTCCACAGAACCTGACTCACATTTTCAGGCCCTTCACTAAACCTTTTTAAAACCATGGCAAAAGTAAGATGGAAGATTTTTGAAGAATCTCAGAAAACTGCAAATATTAACCACAAAGTAATTACGACCCTGGATTTAGTTCTGCAAGGTGGATATCTTTATTTTTAAAATTCTGATCAAAATCAAAGAAAAAAAAACATGACACTACTGTTTTTTTAATAAAGTACACCACTTCTTCATTAACTAATTCAACCAATTATCACAGGACATTTCATGAGAAATTAAGGAACACTTCTCCAAGCAAACACACGAGCAACTAATCCTTAATTAGTCTAAACAACAAATTAAGGACTGTTATTTGAAGCCAGCTCTCCATTAACTAATCTGACCCGCACCTAATTCACTTCCCGCAAGCAACTGAACGAATATTATCCTCTGCAAATCATCTGCTAATTAAATAAAGCCGTCATTGAGCAAACATTGCAAATCATCACGCACCTCATACTTTGCGAAACACTTTTAGCCACAACAGGAATGACAATCAGAGGTTGCTGGGGGTTTTTTTGTTGTTTGTTTTGTTTTTTAAAGTTCGTTGTCTGGCGGCTGCTGCGTCACGACTCACATTTGACCTTTCGACAAATACAAATAAATTAGCTTTCGCGCAAACATGGAAAGCAGGACCGACACCGAGCGTGTTGAGGTGGGGAGACTCTGTTTGGAGCAGAGAGGCTGCTGGGACAGGAGCTGGCTAATCTCATAACATGGGAAGGATCAATTTCAGTTATGTACTGTTATACTCGGCTTTATAGTCTAATCAATAGTAACAGGGCTTTTAGTCACATCTATACTGGCAGCGTGGCATCTTCTGATTTTTTTTTAAAGGCAGCATTAACGGACAGACGGTAAAATCTTTTCTTTTCTCTCTCTCTCTTTAATGGATGGAAACCGCATCAGGTTTTTTATTTGTGTTGTTTTTAACAAAGTACAGAGGGGGCTTAGGGCCCACATCATCCGTGAATAGCTAAAATCCACAAATATTTAAAAGGGGCAGTATTATGAATTTCAAAACGACATAGTGCCATTTTATAGCACAACTGAGAAAATATGTTGCCTTCAGTTGTTATAAAAATGTCATGAATATCAAACATGAGTTAAAAGAAATTCAACATTATAATTTAATGCTTTGAAATTGGGCCTTTGTCTCTTTAAGAAGCTCCTGTTCTTTCTGAAACTCCACCTTCAGGAAGTCATGACAACATGGCTCCTTTATTAACCCTTTAACAACGTTTTTACCAGCGTTTCACTGAGAAGTTTCTCCTATAATGAGCTCAGCAGATGCTCAGTTCCACCAGGTGTTTGCTAATTGCTGCTGGCTAGTCTGAAGGAGTCGTGGGTGAGGGCTGCCTTTTAAAGGAGAAGCTCTGAAGCTTGGAAAGTGCAGCTCTGAATGGGAGCTGTGCCTTGAAGGCGGAGCTAGGTCCACCAGGCGGTTTGGTCAGCTGAATGGTTGCCATGGAGATGAAAGGATTTCCCAAAGAGTCAGGGCAACACCACAGGTATGTTTTTGATGAGGGAATGACATTATAACATGATGTAAAGCTAAAAAAAAATCAATTTTACATAATGCTGCCCTTTTAAGACCTCCGGAAATGCTAACTGCGTATTTAAAAAAAAACAAATATACCTAAATATGCTTTTACTCAGTGGAAACCTCAGTGCTACCGTAGAAGTTAACATCTACAGTCTTTTTTCTAATAGCCACCTTTGTGGCTGCAGCCAATCAGCACCAAGGAAAATGAATAACATTAAGCAGCGTTGATTCTGCGTATTTCAGCTTCCCAAGCTAATTTTCTTTCGAATATTTTGGAAAAAATTTGCTCGCAGACAGATTTTTCATGAAAATTCACGAAACTGAACAGCTGACAGGTGGACTTCCACTGTACGTTACATGTCAAGCAGACAGCAGTCAAAGTACTTCATATTTACTAGTCAGGGACACAGTTTGGGCCTTCATAGTGCCATCAACTGCTTGTTACATTAAATACTTCCTCTTTTATAACAAACATTTCCTAAATATTTTTTTAATGAAGATGATAAATTAAAAGTGCAGTTTATTTTAGAAATTCAAACTAGACAACTGAGACTCATTTTTTCCTCTTACTACTGTGCATTTGTGCTCAGAAGTTGGCATTTTTGTCTTATATTCTGGAACTCAATCACCAACCCTTACATCCAAATCTAACATGGCTGAACTGTGTATAAAAACCACAGTGGAAGCTGAACCAACAAACTGTTTATTTGTGCCTGTGAATCCTGGTTTCTCGTCAAATCGCAGACACGTGTTGCACTTGTGCAGCATCTGTCAGTGAACTTGTTGCTAACGTGTGTGAATGCATTAAATGCTGAGAAATTTCATCTCAGCATTTCCCTTATTTGCATTTATCACTAAATATAGTCCAGTCAAAGAACACACTAATGTGGAGATTCGTCTTGTTACAGTAAAATCGAGGCCTGGCAACATTCCCAAACCTGAGATTCTGACTTTTGATGTAACCTTAAATACAACTTTATTAAGGTATGGTAAATTATGCTAACTTTTAATGATTGCATTGAACTTTGAGCAGCAGCTAATAACTAACATGTACAGAAAAATGCTGTTTGTGTGCACTTTACAGAGCCTTCTGGCTTTTTGGCTAACTATCCATGACATAATTCAGCTTATGGGAGAAAGTGCACATGCATTTACAGCCACAAAATTAATGGCAAGGGATAGTATGCTTTAATTTATAACGAAGGGGAGGAAGAGGCTGTGTGTGTGTTTTTTTTCTCTCTCTTCTGGTGAAGATAAATGTTCTGCTGAGGGTTTTTATTTCCCTTCCAGATGGTTACTCTTAATTTTCGTGGAAGACACTGATGAAACCAAACAGATGGCTCAGCTCTTTATATGAAGCATGTGGAAACTTGATATTATTATATATCCTTAACAAACAAGGACCTTAATTCACCACAGCTTAAGACCTCTTGCCTTTATTTATGCCAGTTGTGCGATTGTGATAGTAAAAATGTCTTATTAGTTTAACAATACATTTCAATACTCGTACGTGAGCAACATCAGGTGCAATTGACTCATTGTAAAGCAGCTTTATAAAGTTTCATATACACATAAAATTCAATAGGCCTCTGTTAGGTATTAAAGGTAAGTAGTTCAGATTTTTTTAAAAGGGGTTCTGTTGAGACAACTGCAGTAGATAACTTTTAATGTCTTCCATATAAATACAGATTTAAAAAATAAAATCTAAAACTAAATGTTAGCTTGTGCAAGGCAAAGCTAATGCTCATGAAAAACAATACTGTTCTGAAGAACTACAAGAATGAAGGTAGTTTAAATACTTATTCCAAAATGCATTATCAGATTAGGGTTTGGGGGTTTTTTATGCAGGGGCGGTCCGACCCTTTCTGGTGCCCTGGGCGGACATCCACCCACTAAATCACCAAGTGCTTGTGCAGACACTCAAACTTATTTTATTTTATTAGAAAAATTTGGAAAATAAACTAGAGTAATACTAAAAACACCCATAAACATACTATATACCAGGAGGTCAAAAGTATACAATACACTCCAAAACACTAACATTACTTCCAGTTGGCAAAAAAAGATTACTTGAAACCTAAATCTGACCGTGGTATGTTATTTAAGCTTGGTTACATCCATGTTTGGGAGTCTTACTTTGGAACAAAAAAAAGGAATAGCCATGCTATGCTATATTAGCATTGTCCAGCTGGCAGATAGAACATGGTTACAAATGCATTGAGGAGCTCCATTCACTAAGCCATACACAGTATAGAAAAGAAACAGTGATAATGTGACAGGATGCAAAAGATTTTTTGAAAGATTTTCTACCTAGACCTTTTTTTTATAATCTCTAATTATATAAAATTCTATTTAAGTTCAATGCCATTTAGGGCATTATCACATTATCACTGTTTCTCTTTAACAGTGATACTGTTAGTGATACTCTGATACTGTTAAAGAGAAACAGTGATAATGTCACAGAATGAGAAAGATTTTTAAGACAATAAATAACTATTAGCGGCTAACAGTTAGCTACCTCAGAGTAGCAACACTGTAGGGCTTCTTTTTACAGTATGCAGTGGGATTTTAAAACACTGTTTGAGTCTTTCTAGTTCAATCACATTTGGCTGAAGTGGTGATAATGTGAGAGGATGCAAAAGATTTTTAAAAATAACTGTTAGCGGCTAAAAGTTAGCTACCTCTGTGTTTCCTCTTGGAGTGTTTCCTCTAGGGGCTTTTTTACAGTCTTTAATGAGAAAAAATTTGTTTGAGTCCTAGTAGGTTAAAGTCCAAAATACTTAGACAGCTCATAAGATCTCAAGAGAACCACAATTTAAAAATAAATCTCAGCTGTCCCTTCAAGACATTTTGTTGCCAATAATACTCCTGTCATGACTAACAATCATCTTTAGTTTTGGAGCACTTTTTTCTTTTATTATATCGAATGATGGAAACATTATTGAAAATGTCCTGACAGAATGCTAAAGCTGTGATGTGACCAATATGGGATTTCCTCCTTTAAATCCAAAAACGAATAAAATATTTTAAAGTTAATTTAAATATTTCCTTTCACTTATTATTATTTTTTTTCTATCTTTTGCTTAGCTCCCTTGCTGAACTGATAAACAGCTGGAGAGGAGACATCTGTATCATATCACATTCTCTGGAGCTGTTGGCGAGGGAAAACAGTCGGAGCCTGCAATGGATCAATGACAAGCCCTCACAATTACTCTCCGGCTCGGAGCTGAGTGGATGCTTCTGGAATCCATCAAATCCGCACGAACGGCGCGGCTCTTTGAAATCTGGAGGCACTGTCTCAGAGCTGCCCCAATCAATAGATTTATTTCATCAACATCGCATTTGGATGAATGTGTGTGACGAGGGGGGAGGTGGGGGAGGAGACATGAACGGCTTCCATCCTCCTCACATGTCAGCTGAGAACTCGTCTCCGGTGAAACTAGAGGCCAAATCAGCCACAAAAGCGTTCCTACTTTATTTTGTCACGTGACAGACACAACCGTCCATGTATTCCACTGGGACTTTATGGAATAGATTAACTCTAATTAGTGCATGGAAGGAAAATAACACACTTTTTAACTTTTTACAAATGAAATCTAAATAATGCCACATGAATCGGCGCAACTGCAAAAAGCTCCTGATTAGTAAAAAGAGTAAATATCCTGCTGTTTTTTTCTGCTGGAGAACCTCAAAAAGTTATCAAGTTGCTTTGCTCCGCAAGCAAGGCTAGCAAGCGAGAACTGTAAACATTTCTGACATGACAAAGACTGAAAGAACCGTCCCAGCCAGCTAAAATCAGAAGGTATGAGGCAACATTTATGCTAAACAAATGTAAATATTACTGAACAGTGAATAAAAGTGTGTGGGGGGGGGGGATTCTGAAAGTCAATGTTTCTTTACAGATTTTGTAGCATTGTCTGGGTGTTAGGAAAGGTGGCCCAGCTACAAGCTAACTCTGTTTGGAGATTCGTGGCAAGGAAAAGTTTAAGAACCCTGCACTGGTGAATGAACAGTTCAATGGTGAAAGCAAAGGAACACAGCGGACATGTCAGGGAGAAAGTTTCCAACCGAGTTAAAAGCGTAGGTTGGAAAAATACATCAGAATGACTTTTAGTCATGCACTCCACAAATATGGCTTTAATGGAAAACCTATGATTTAAAAAAAAAAAGCTAAGCTGTATTTTTGCTACAATGCTTGTCAATTTCAACCACGTGGAAGACGGCGCTCTTATCAGATGGGACCAACACTGGAGCCTCAAGAGACTCTTTGGCTCTTTCACAACGGCTCTCAGAGACACTGCTGAAACCATGAAGAACCAAATGATGTTTTTAAATATAGATATAAGAAGAAATGCAGGGTTTAGCTGCTCTCAAACTCTTTCATGGAAAAATTGCATTAAATTTCCATGACAGAATGACACTAAAAGTGTGATTAATATTTTTCATCTTTTCAAGATTTTTTAGGTTTTATTTTAAACCCCAGAAAAAAAAAGAAGTAAAACGATGGTTGTTTAAAAATGACAAGCTTTTTATAGGAGATATTTATCAAAAAATTATAAGTAGAGCTTTTTCATGGCTCTAAGCAAGATTTTTGTAGCTCAACTGAGTGCAAAATGGCTCTTTGGACCCCTGCCCTAAACACACTGTCCCCACACTGAAACATGGCGGGGGCGGCATCATGCTGTAGTTTCCTTCAACAAAACAGCAAAAGCAGCTTAGAGTTGACATGAAGATTATTGAGAGAAAAATAAACATTAAAAAAAAGCAGCAAAGACACTGATGTTGACGAAGCTGCTCCTGGTTTTCAATTTCCAATCAGCTAAATCGTCACTACTTTCATCAAGACAAAACATCCATCCACATGGGAGCCACTGATGAAAATAACTATTTGCAGCTGCACCTCTCCCCGTTTACGTGTAATCAGATATTCTAATTAAAACCAAACCACCAGGCTTTGTTGTGTTTGTTTTGTGTTTTTGTTCAGCACCACGGACAGCCCCTACTTCCTCCCGGCGGACAAACACCCGGTTAGCCGACCTGGTTCACACCTGCTGACAGAGCCGACACTTTGTGTCGCCCTGTGGGATAATTGCAGCGGCGATGTGAGATCAAATTGTCTTTTTCCCATCCCTCTTCCTCCATCTCCAGAAACAGAGGCCTTCGGTTTGTATTGTCCGCCGTCGCTATGTGTGAATTATCTGCAGTTTTTGCGGGGAGACTCAGCTTGATGACGCGCGGGGGTGTGAAGTACCTTCGCGAGCTTCAGAGCGGCGCCGTGAATGGTTCCGCGCGCTCATTGAGCCCGCACGTGCGACTGAGTCGACTGAGAGGTGGGATGGTTTACAGGGGTTGAATAATGGGAGTGTGAGGAAAAGGAAGATTGAATGAATTAAATCTTCTCTTCTTCTGCGCTTCATTCCGACAAGTCAAACCGGGAGGACTTGGAATTCGTTTTTTTTCCCCGAGCCGAATCAAATCAAACACCGTACGAGGGGAGGTGTGTGTGTGTGTGTGTGTGTGTGTGTGTGTGTGTGTTGGGGGCGGGGGGGGGTTCAGCAATAACAAATAATACCAATCAGAGCGTCTTCCTGCAGATGTGAGCCTTCCCGGCTTCAAAACACGCAGCTGGATTCTTATCATTCCACGCTGACGAAATGTGTAATCAATTCTCTAATTAACTACTTAAATGGTTCAACCAATCACCATCAGCGTCAATTAACATTCAAAGCGATCTCCCTCGGATTCGGCGTGCCGTGATTAGCCCGGCTACATGATGGGCAATTACAGAGAGAGGAGCACGCGACGTTAACCGCAAGGCCTATTACAATCACGCGCGCGGGGCCCTCAGATCTGCGAGCGCGACGATGAAGCGGAGAGGCACGGCAAGGATGGAAGAGGAGGAGGAGAGGAGGGAGGAAGAGTAACAAAGAGAAGAAGAGATGAAAGGGCATTTCTTCAGGAGGAGGAGGAGTCTTCGTGTGTTCGTTCAGATTTAACAAAGGCACGGGGAGCTTCCAGATTGTTTCCCTTCCTTCAAAGGGAAATCTGATGTCAAACACCAGCCGCAACATCTACCGCTAGTGACAGACTTTTAATGCAAATCTGAGTGATCTCCGAATGCATGTTGGCTTCGGTGCCTTTAAAATCCATTGTAAAGTTTAAGGAAAACATCAATTATATGGGGAGGAAATCCCCCCCACCCCTCCAGTGCTTTCCTTCTTGTAATCTCGGACAGTTGAGTCCACTCGGACGTTTATTAGAGCCGAGTCACCAGCGACATCAAAGCGGAGGCTGGCCACTGGTAAAAGCAGCGGCATCGTGCTCTTTCATTGGTTCACTTCATTTGTCTGGCCCGGGCGATCAACGAAAAGTGAAATTCTTTTAATTACTTTGACTTGGCAGCGTTGAAAGGGAAATTGACCCACATTTGGCTTTGCTTTTCATTAATTTTCTTCTGGCCACGCAGCTTACGTTGCTGAACCCACAGCCTCTCTTTAAGAAACACCAAAGATGGACTCCACAAACAGGAAGTATCAGAGTTCTTTGTGATGTTTTTAGGCTGTTAGCACATTGGGTGGGGAGGGGAGGGGGGGGGACTTCCCCTGTCTACTCACAGATTAATCTCCTTAATTACCTGCTATTTAGCAGGTAATTAAGGAGATTAGAAATTAGAAATTAGAAACATCAGAATTTATTGACTGGCCCATATGGGAACCCTAACAAACTTTTCTAATGCAGCCAGAAACAGCAGAAGAGAGTGACCATGAAAAACAAATATCGGCAACAAGCTAGCAAAGTTATTGCGTCTGTCATTAAAATAAACACCTTCTGGCCACCGCAAATAGCTAGGCTAATTCACAAGCTAATATCAGCAAGCATCAAGATGTTGACAAAAAGTAAATATTCAGATCAATTCATTCACAAGTACAAACAAATGAAGCCATGGTTTGGCTTCTTTAAGTAAATAGCAGCGAGTGGTTTTTCTTTTTGACAGCTGTACACAAAAAACACATGAAAACAATAAATTTACAATCTAAAAGTTTGCCGGAATACAAAGTAGAAAAAAATTAAACATGCTCCAAACATAAAGTGTTTCTGCATATTGGACATCTGGGTCACCTGATGTCACAATGGGTTTAAACCACAGATGCGTAGCTACTACTAAATACATTTTATGCCAATAGCCTCCACAGCCACCAGATGTCAATCAAACACAGCACTGACATGGAGCAGTGGAAGCAGAGAGTAGCATGCTAAAAGTGAAGCTAACCAATCCATCCATCCATTTTCTTTACACCCTTGTCCCTTGGTGGGGTCGGGAGGGGTGCTGGTGCCTATCTCCAGCTAACTTTCCGGGCAAGAGGCGGGGTCACCCTGGACAGGTCGCCAGTCTGTCGCAGGGCAACATAGAGACACACAACCATGCACACACACACTCACACCTAGGGGCAATTTAGAGAGACCAATTAACCTGACAGTCATGTTTTTGGACTGTGGAAGGAAACCAGAGTACCCAGAGAAAACCCATACATGCACAGGGAGAACATGCAAACTCCATGCAGAAAGACTGGGGCTGGGAATTGAACCCAGAACCTTCTTGCTGCAAGGCAACAGCTCTACCAACTGCGCCACTGTGCAGCCCAAGCTAACCAATCATTTTGTGATTTCTTGTGGGCTGAACCTGAGTTTTATACATTGTGTTAAACATATGCATAAAAACCAGTTCTGGAGGCTAAAAGCAGTGTAAACTCATGGTAGCAAGAATCTACCTAGCAGCAGGCTGCTAAAATATTCAAAAGAAAATTGATAAGCTGAAATACTTAGCCACAATGCTACTTGACACGCTATTTGCTGGCATTTACACAGGGTACCTTTTATTTTCCTAGGCCCTGATTGGCTGTACCCCAAAAGTTCAGATAAGAAAGAAAGTGGATGTTTCCCCTGTGTTTATTATTGGATACTAAGGTATATTTGGTGTTTAAACCATTAAAATAGGCAGTTATAAGAGTTTCTAGAGGGGCTGTGAAGTATTTTCGATCCTTTTTGCATTTGCGATCCCTAATCCTTGTAAATACCAAGGGCCCACTGTAGTGGTGTAACAGGCGCGGCTCATATCCCAACCTTCGGTCCTTTTTCATACATCTTCCACACTTCTCTCCCTCTCTGTCTGTTTCCTGTTTTTTATTAAAATGGAAACTGGCAAGAAAGTGAACAGTTCAGCCTAGAAAAATAAGTTCCAAAACCTGTAATTGAAACTAGAACTTTTTTTTTTTTTATCAGGAGCGGTCCTACCCTGTTTGGTGCCTCGGGCAAACAACCCCCCCAAAACACCCTGTTTTAAATCACCTTGTGCCATTGCAAACACCAAGTTTTTTTTCAAGACACAAACAAACTGCATATCATGACCTTAAAAGAATACAATACAAAAAATAAAAAATAAAATACGTGCAAATAAAATAAGGCATTTGCAAACTGAATTAAAACTCATGCATCCCAGATGAGATACCGCCCTGAGCAGCTGCCCACATCGCCAATGTCAGAAACTGCTACTCTTTTTTTTCATTTATTTTTTTTTATCAAACATTAAGAAATCATTGACTTAAAACAAGCTCCTATTTCTTGCTGAAAAGTTACCTGTAAGTTAGTTTTGTCTTATTTCTAGTGTACTAAGATATTTGCTCTAGAAACTAGACAAAAAAAAAATACTTGGAATATCTTCTTCGATGTCATACATGTTTTCATTCTTGTCTAAGTCTTCTATTTTAGGCCTCAAACTGCCTCAGAATGTCATCGACTTCCTCATATTGACGCGTTGGGCCAACCATCATTTCATAACCGTCTTCTTGCAGGGAGCCAGACGTTCTCCAGAATTGGTCTTGAGGGACGTCTATTTCCGAGGGGGTCTTTTAATGACGATTTCCCTCAGCTGCTTTTTTTCGCACGTCGGTGCCTGGGAGAACTAACGGTTTGATTCGCCAAATCGAGGCATCTCCAGTCTTCATCTCCTCCTTTCATTTTACACATGCGCGCCATTTCATATGGTGTCTGCTGCCGAACACAGCCTTTGTCAGACCAAGCCCCCGCAACAGCCGAGGCGTGATGGAGCGGTGGCAGCAGGAGGGTGACATGCGTACACACCCCGAGCGTGTAGCCGAGCCCCGAGCAGCTCCTCTCCACCAGCGGGGGGTTAAGTACCTTGCTCCAGGGCACTTCCATCACGACCGCTGAGGGACAACAGCGTGTGTCGGTGCTGCTGCTGCTCAGACTCTCTCTGCCCCACTGGATCAGGCGTCCAAGCCAAGCTCAGTGGTTGCCAAGTTATTTTGTTCCCGTTGAACTGTAGAGGTCGGCTCTTTTTAGACCACACCACCTACAATCCGCAGCATGCAGCAGAACAGCTGATTACTTGGTGATATTAAGTGACATTTTTAAGATTTTTCAAACGGGACATTACCCTGTCTCGCGCTCGCACATTCCCCCGAGGCCAGAAATGAGCCGAGGATCATTTAGGCGAGGTTATTATTGCCAACTAAACGATAACTGAAATGGAGAAAACATCTTTGTCAACTGAAATAAATAAAAACGGTGATGAATGGGGAACAATTGGGGGTGCAGCAATGTGTTGGTGCCGATTTCCTTAATTTTGAACAATACTTTGTACATGTGAGGCTGATCTTACCCACTGATCTTATCTACCTCAGCGAAGGTCACTGTCCTCTTCTGCTCTGCTGTGAGAGGTTTGACTGGTAGCCCCGCCCACCAGGTCATGTCTGCACGTTTGCACTTAACAATAATCACACCACTGTTGCCAAATAAGCAACTTTCTTGCTATATTTAGTGGCATTTCAGACAAAAAAAAAAATTGGTATCAGCAAAAATTGGAATCGGCTCATTAGGCTTTTTGTAAGATTGGTAATTGGCCAGAAAACTGTAACCTGTGCACCCCTGGGAAAAACTATTACTAACTGGAACTATTTTGTGGTTTTATGAAACTAACTAAAACATATTGAAATTATATAAGATCCCTTGTTTTTGTGTGTATGAATCTATTAGCCTTTCGAACCGATGTGACATTGATTTCAACTGTTGGAATATTACAGGACTTAAGCTAGTCCGCAAAATGGCGACAGAAAAATTTGTGAGGAAACGCCAGAGTGAGTTGGTTTTTCCAGAATAATTAAATATATCTTTTGAAAATTAGATCTTCTTTTGAAGATGTATTAACAAATCGATGTATTCATCACGATACAATACTTTTTTAATTCTGTGCCCAAACACAAACCAAAGTAGGAAAAAACTAAAACTACTTCTATAACTAATAAAAAACTAAACTAAAAGGAACAATACTTAGCTAATAAAAACTGGCAAACACAGTGAAAACAAATTAAAACTAACTGAATTAGACACAAAATGAAACTCTAATGAAAAACCTTGGACCACTACAACCCTAATTCAGACGGCTGCCGTTCTCTTTCAACACAACGACAAAGTGATAAAAATGAAAGACATACAAGTTTGGATGTTTTCTTTTTCTTTTCTTTTCTGTAAGTCACAGTCATATAACGAAGCTCGGACTCAGTAGGTAAAGAGAACAAAGGGAGAACGATGAGGCCCCGGCATTAAACTTTTACTTTAATCTCAAATATTATTGAATGATTTAAAACAAGGAAATGACTCCATGTCGCATTCTATTCAGCGCTCTAAGACAGACTTATTAGATTCAGACTAGTACTGATTTTTAGAAATTATAAAAAATAAAATAAAATACAAATTGCCTTGCAAAAATATGCACAATTGTGAAAGTAAAAGG
Organism: Poecilia formosa; assembly: GCF_000485575.1. NCBI lineage: Eukaryota > Metazoa > Chordata > Actinopteri > Cyprinodontiformes > Poeciliidae > Poecilia > Poecilia formosa. The sequence continues at coordinate 412,694 of NW_006800160.1, read as the reverse complement.
ATGGATTTCTATTTTTTTCTCTCCAAATGAATAGATGAAATGTAACAGCTTGCTGTTGCATTCAATATTCCCTTTTTCTTTTATCCCCCTAAATGAAATCCAGTAGTCATTTGTCTTTACAAGTCAATTGATTTATAGCCTAACTGTCTGTAATTTATTCTTCATATAAAGCATGGCTATTTAATTGTGAGGCCTGTGACAACAAATAAACAGCATCCAACACACAGGTGGTTGACGCAGCTGCTCAATTTTTTCTAAGCATGTTACTATATACAATCATTAAAACACAAACCTGAGTCGATTGGGAATCGTGTCAAAGTAAGTAAATGGATATACCGGAGCATTATTTTTTGCAGACTGTAATACAGGAGACCCTAAATCTCCATAAAAATATCATGTTAGAGCAAATCGAAACTAAACATTTTTTTAGGCACAATTGAGAAGCTACAACTGTAAAAAAAAAAAAGAAATCAAGATGGAATCTGAAACTAAAGCATCGATCTCAGCCCGCTGGTACTGATTTGATACTGATACTGACTCGGTATCGATATCATCGATATTTTAGATCAAACTGCCCACCTCTAGTTCAGATCTAAGCTAAACTATGTTCAGCTATTGGAGTGACCCAGTCAAAGTTCACACCTAAATCCAAATGAGAATGTGTTGCACAACTTGACAATGGATGCGCTCTCCATCCATGAGGCTGAGCTCTTCTGCTAAAAAAACATTTCAGCCAGGAGGTAGGAACGCACTGTGAATATTATTGTTGAATATAACAATATTTCATCTGCTGTTATGATGCTTTAAAACATGTGTGACCTTTAAAAGTAACATATTGCAGTGGGACTCCTGAGTATTTTCTGGGCTTCCAAAGAATGAATAGCCAACAAAAATACTTTCCAGAGAGTCATTTTCTACATTAACATTGCAAGCACTAATTTTGCAAAAAGAACATATTGCCCATCCATTAATCTGTTATAACTACTGTATGCAACTTTTATTTACATTTTTTTTGTTCACATTTTCATTAAAATTATCACCGTGGTGTGTCAGTATAAAGCATATAAACTGTGAAAAAAATCAAGCTCCTCTGTCTCCTCCCAGTGCTAACTAGAAACAACCAATCAGAGCCAGGAGGCGGGTCTTAGCGCTGCAAATCAAGCATGTGTTCACACAGTTCACAATGCTAAAGCTGGCCCATCACAACATATCCTGCCACTAATGCTAATGCTAGCTGACATGGCCACCAGTGACACAAGATAAACATTTTTTCTCTAATGGTAAGTCGTTTCTCTACTAGCACATTAAGCAGCGCATGCACGAGTATGACTGATAGCGCTACGATGCTCCTCCCTGTGCTGATTGGTTGTTTTTGGCTGGCAGTCTGCTATCGTAGCTCAGGGAAGACGTGGGGGAGCTCGATTTGTTTCATTTTTATTTATTACCAAAATATCTGTCTCTTCATTTACTGTCACAACTTTGTGAAAAAAACGCATTTTTTTTAAAGCGACATACTGCAGCTTTAAGAGAGCTGCAGAAAAAGACCTCCAGCTGGGATTGTTTCCAGTGAAAGCTGTTGACTCATATATGGCTGAATATACAAATCCACTCTTTAAAAATATTTTATACAAATCTCTTGATTTTAAAAGTTGAAGCACTTGCTGTGGTTCGGTTTTCAAGCTACCAGACAAACGTTTGCCTCCACCGGGCCGATTCAGGAAGCTATGTGGAAATATTCTCTCTATATCTATGTGTGTGAATGCAAGATGTGTGAAGCTGATGGCTCTTTTATTGCGGCGGCTCTCTCAGGCGGGTTAGCAGCATACCATAAAGACCCCGGTCGACTTTGCGCCACCATCTGCTGAGCTGTGATGAGCCCTCTGCTGCAGACAGTGATGAGACCATTAGAAAGCACCGACTCACAGCAGCGCCACCGGACACACTGCATCTCCTCTTCATGGAGAAATACGGAAGAAGAAACCTTCCCGGCGCAACCAGAACCCGACCAACGTGTGCCGAGAATTCAAAACAGTCAGCTTCAGTAAAAAGAAAGAAAAAAAGTGAATCCCGCAGAGAAACAGAGATGTGTCTGGCGCATTTTGAGCGTCTGCAGTTACTGCAGCATGTTCCGGCCTCCGGAGCGTGGAAGCCTGGAGAGAATCCCTTCTCTCCATGTGGGTCTTTGTTCTTACGTCCTCTGCTGTGCACAAAATGACTTGGCGGAGCAGAAGGCGACACGAGGTTGTTCGAGAGCGGGACATCTTTGTCTCCGGCAATGCTCTGACTAATGCTGGTTTTGAAAGTTCAAAGGTCAGCACACATGTGGAATATCTGCAGTGAACTACAGAGCCTGCTGCTGCACAGGCACCAGATTTAACAGGTTGCTGGCGTTAAGATCATCTGAGGGTCCAACAAAGTCTGGAATTTGATTTTGGTCTTTTCTACGAATGAGGGAGGAAAGAGGGAATATCGAAAAATATTTGTATTTTCATCTAGATGGTTACTTCCTTCCTTATTTCCCATATTTGTTCTCGTTTTTTTGTCTTTCTTTTTTCTTGATTTCTTTTTCTTTCTTTGCTTTTCCTTCTTCTGTACTTTACCTTTCTTGTTTCCATACATAAATATATGTATTCCTTTCTTTATCCCATATTTTTCATCTTATTCTATTCCATCCTTCTTTTATTTCCTTATATCTCTCCCTGTCACATTTCCTTTTGTTTTCATCTCTTGTCTTCCCTTTTTCCTTTCTTTGCTCTTCCTTTTCCTGTACTTCCTTATTTCCATTTATCTTTCATCCTTCCTTCCGTATTTCATTTTCTTTCATCTGCATCCCTTAAGTTTATTTTTTCCTTCCTGTTCATTTTTCTCCCTTCCTTATTTCCCTTTTTCATTCTTTCCTTTATTGATTCCTTCCTGTGCTCCTTTGTCTCTCCTTCTTTCTATATTTCCTTTTATATCATCTTTCCTTCCTTTTTCTTGAATTTGTTTTCTTTCCTCATGCTTCCTTCTTCTGTACTTTTCCTTTTTCTATCCTTCCTTCCATATTTTCTTCTTTCTTCCTTTCCTTCTAGTTCCTTTATCTTCCCTTCCTTTTTTCTTGAACTACTTTTCTTTCTTGCTTCTTCTTTCCCTTTTTAATTTACATTTATCCTCAATCCTTCCATATTTCCTTCTTTTCTTCTTGTCTTTTCTTTCTCCACCCTTCCCAGTTCCCTTTTGTCATTCTTCCCTTTATTGTTTCCTTCCTGAATCCCTTCATCCATCTCTTTTTCATTAGTTAATATTGTCTTGTCTTCCTCCCTCTTCCTAGTTTTTCTTCATCCATTCCTTCCACTTTTCTTTTTCTTTTATTGCTCTCTTCCTTCCTTCTTACCTTCCTTGCCTCCTTCCAATGTTTTTAGAGTGTTTGTTCCATTTATGAATTCTATGAATTTACTGCAATTATTTCTGGAGATGCCAGACTTTACACAACCAAACATGAACAGAGGACTCTGGAACTCTGGGAATTTGGGTCTGAAAAGGACGGGAATGTGATCTGGAAAACAGCTGGAACCCAGCGGTTCTCAGAGACCGTGGGGTCTCACCGGCAGCGGGCAAAGTGTGAGCGTCTTCCTTCCACGCAGCGTGATAAAGACAAAACCAATCTAATTTGGGGTATTTAATAACAGCCTAACAGTGATGCATAAGCAACACATGGAGGTGCCATAAATCACCCCGGCCCGACTTCACTCTGTCATTAAGCCTTCACGGCTGCGCGTGGAAAAGAGGCATCCCATAAATCACAACAACACCTGTGGTGCACCAGCTCACCAATCAGCCACAAATCTGAACGCGGGATTATCACTATTCATTACCGAAGGGCTGAACCGTAATAAACAGCTAATTAACAAACTTGTGAGAGGATGCGCTTCCTTTTCATCCGCATCCCCCTCTCCTCTCCTTCCACCTGATGTCACAAATGAAGGCACCGCGCGCGGAGCGGAGCCCCGGCGTCGCGCTCGCCGCGGAGCGCGCGTGCCTCCCCGGTCGGGGCTCCGCCGGTAACAACGCCAGCTCGGACGGTGACACAACAAAGGCGGTCTGTGCGCGGTTCTCTCTCCCCTCCCTCCCGGCGCTCACTTTCACTCCTCAACCTTCACAAACGATCACAAAATAACACAAACTCGGCTCTGACCTCCAGCGTCCACTCATCCCGCACTCAACAGGGAACACGCACAGATGCACAGAGGAAATCAAAACAAAGCGGCGTGCGGGACTCACCACGGCTGCTCCAGCTCCCAGTCCCTGAAAAAGTCGAATTCAAAGAGGTCCATCGCCGCTTCGGCCGCTGCTGTCGATGGTTAGAATCCAAAGCCGGTGCTACGTGGTTCTACATAAGCTGCTGCTGGTGCTGAGTGTGTGTGCGTGTGTGTGTGAGAAAAAGAGAGAGAGGGAGAAGAGACAAGCGGCTGCCGCTGCCAGGAAGCTGCTACGTGGTCGAAGAGAGCTGACAGCCAGGCAGAGGTGGAGGGAGGGAGAACACACACATACACACTCTCTCTCTCTCTCTCTCTCTCACACACACACACACACACACACACACACACATGCTCCACACACAGGCATACTGAGATAGTCATTGGGAAAAAAAATGAGCTTCTTTTATAACAAGGTTTATATAACACTCATTTTGCAAAGATACAACTTCCTGAACTCCTCAGGAAAAAAAAGTAAACATCTGAAGCAGAGTGAGCATCGGGGAAATAAATATAATCAACACCATATTTTAGAAATTTGCAAGGTATGCATGCATGGAGGAGCCGCTCTCATTACATTAATCCTACTGCTAAGCTAATAAAAATGACCTTAGGAGAATTTTTCATTGCCTTTACTGCACATTCACCAACAGATTGCTATGGTACTCCGAAATAAAATCTGGCGCCATCAGTTTGTCTTCAGAAGTCTCCTCATTAGGAAGCAGATTTCACCTGCGTCTATTAATCTCAGTGTAAATCCAACTGTTCTGTGAAGGACTTGAAGGTCTGTTGGAGAACAAGGTTCTAGGTAGGAGTGCACTGATTTATCGGCCAACCAATTCATCATTGCCGATTTTCTTAATTTTGAGGGATCTGTGAATATGTATACTTACTTATACACCAATCATGTCTACCTCTGCAAAGGTCTAAAAATCACACACTGTTCTCTTCTGCTCTCCTGTTAGAGATGTTTGGCTGACAGGCTGGCCAATCGGGTCATGTCTGTATGTTTGCAGTTAACAACAGTCACCCCACTGTTGCAACTGAGTGACTTTCTTGCTATATTTAGCAACATTTCCGACAAAAACAATTGGTATCAGCCAAAATTGAAATTGGTAGGTCAGGCTTTTTACAATGTCTGTAATCTGAAATCGACCAGAAAATTGCAATCGGTGCACCCCTAGTTCTAGGACACAAAAACAATATTCCAGGGTTTGGACATCCACCCACCGAGAAATGACCCTCCAACTGAACTGAAAGTTCAAGCAAGATTGGGTTTTAATTAAATAAGGTAGATTTCAGTCAACTACTAGTGGTGGTAGAAAGTCATTGAAAAACTATTAGAAGTTCCATTTAAAGTCCTTCTTAAGCCATTGGGACAGAGCAAACATGGTCAAGAAGGTGTTTATCAGATGATATTGAACTCCCTTGTTTAGGAGTTTATGCTATTGGACCGTCAAACAATGGGAGACAGCAAGCTCAATTATTAAGAGTGGGTGCTATGGCACTTCCGGTCTCAGCTGCCTTCAAGTAAATGCAATTAAACCAATAAAATCCTCATTTTAAACAGAACTATTCTCTTACGGTTTCCTAAAACGGGCATCGGCATACTCCAAAACAGCGGCAGCAGCCGTGGCAGCTCAGGCACCCTAAGCAGCAGCCACCGGAAGCTCCCATAGCTAACACCGGAAGTACCTTTACTACCTGTCACTGCTTGCTCGATGAGAACGGCGTTCTGACGATTTGTGCTACCTCATCAGATTTAAATAAAACTTACCGTAACGAAACTTCCACAGACGGAATCTATTGACAAGAAATCTGCTGAGTAAGCAAGCTGTTACGTAGCATCGGAGTACGCATGCGCGTTGTCAAAAGGTAGAACGGATTGTTGGGTAGCACAGACAGTCGGAACACCTGCGGTCATGAGGAGGACAGGAAGAGCAACATCAGGTTTTAGCAGTTTTCCAGAGCCGTGAATGTTTGTTTCTTTTAATTTTTTTTTAGAAAAGTTGAACAGACATCTCACCAGTTGCAGGTTCTTTGTCAGGGTCGCTACATCAATGGACAGCCAGAAACGAAGCTTTGAAGCTGCCTGTCTTAATAATAATAATAATAATAATAATAATTAATAATAATAATTAATAATAATAATCTCCTCGACTTCTTCTTGTTATGTTTTATGGCGGTTGGCAGATCAAATGTGGTGGTGCATTGCCGCCACCTACTGAACCGGAGTGTGGACAGGAGATAAACAGGGTGGGGGAAAATAACATAATACCTGCTCAAAAGTTATTTTCCAGAGGTACTTTTAATCTGATAAACTGGATAGAAGGTATAGAAATCAATGAGTCATCAGCAAACCAATGGGTTTGCCCTGATTCTCTTCTCAAGATGTCATTTGGTAAACATTTATTAATTTACAATTTTGTTGTTAAACAGTTTTATTGAGAGATCAGACATGAAAATTGAAATGTCAACAATACAAATTTGTCCTCTTTTTTTCTTAAGTGAACATAAAAAGTATGAAAGACAATACAAAAGCAAAACAGAAAATGACATAAATAAACAGGAACATTCTGATATGGGACTTCTATCTTATTACACCGAGGCTCGAATCAAACCCTCTTCAAATAGAGTTGCCTGCCAAGTTTTATTGAAACGTTTTAATTTGTTTACTAATGAGAACCGTATTCTTTCCAGATGAGAGAGCCTTACCAGTTCCTCCAGCCACAATTTAACGGCTTTTTTCCAAAACATCAACGCTAGCTTTTTTGGTATGATAGAGACATAAGACAATAATTGTTGTTGGCATTTATTAAGTTGAGAAAGCTGAACAGAAACTCTGAGTACAATCAGAAGTCCATACAGAGCCTCAGCTCTGTATGGAACATATCTGATAATGTTTTGAATATGCCAGCCCAAAAATGGGGTTAATTTAGGAAGCCATGCTTCTCCATATTGGAGAAGCATGGCTTCTTCAATGTGGCATTTATCACATGGTTGGGATGTATTAGGGAAAATTTGAATTAACTCCACCTTACAGTAATGAAGCCCGTGAATGATTTCAAATTGAATAAGTCAATGTCTATAATTAGGTATTACACTCTCTAAAGTGTGCATGTGTTTTTTGACATATGCCCTGATCTGTAGGTATCTAAAATTATTGTTTTTGTAAAGAACAAATTTGGCCTGAAGTTGAGAGAAAGAGGTAAAATTACCGCCCACCAACAGGTCACCAATAGTCCCGATGCCTATACCTTTCCATTGTGTATAATCTGAATCTAAAGTGGAAGGGACACATGAGGGATTCCTTGGGATTCACTTTATGAAGCTTTATGAAGGGATTCCTTGGTAATGAGGGAGATACAGATTCAATACCAAACTGGGATTTTATCTGTTTCCAAATACGTATAGCACTGTGGATGATGCAGTTATATTGTATGCCATGGTATCTATACTTGGTGGTGACAAAATAAGAGCACTAATTATCTTTTCCATTGTGACCCACTTGGGTTGTGTGAAATTGTGATCTAGCTATATAGTAATAATGCATAGCGCACAAAAGTAAAAGTAGGATGAAAAATTTGGGAGGCCCGGTCTGCCTTTTAGTTTTGCCTGGCAAAGGTGAGCTTTGCTAATTTGGTGCACTTTATAGTCCCATAGAAATGGAATGGTTCTTAAAATGATTTCTTAAAAAATTATTAGGTAAAAAGATGGGAATATTTTGAAACAGATAAAGGATCTGAGGGAGAAAAACAATTTTTATTGCATTCATTCTTCCCACCAGGGAAATGGGGAGAGATATCCAAAACTGAATGTTATTTTGCAGTTTTACCACAAGGGGGGGGAAAGTTAGCTTCATAAAGTGAATTAAAATCTCCAGTAGTCTCTAATTGGCGTCAGTTCACTCTTAGACCAAGTCTGAAAACCTGCCAAACTGAGAGACTGTATCGACGACAGTTGGGATCGTACACTGAAGGTTGGTTGTGAACAGTAGGATATCATCCGCACATAAGGAAATTTTATTTATTGATTTACAATTTTATTCATTAATTAATTTGTCTATTTATTTGTTTATTACGTCAGGTACAAAGCTATTCAAGTAAATGTTGAAATGCTAAATAAGCAAACAAAATCTGACAACATGCAGTGCAACAATACACGTCAGATGATTTGAATGTTGTTTGATCTTCCTTTGTCACTACATGAGTCACACACCGGTACTTTTATGGCTGATGCTTTTATTTTATCCACTGTGAACTATTGATCTGTTAGCAAACATCTTCCCACAAAGCTAACTTCACAACAATCCCTGGTAATCCTCGCTCGCCTGTTTTATGCTCATTCTGTTGGTTTTACCGTGAGGTTTAGCTGAAACGCTTCCAGGACTGCAGGACAGAAATTGACCATTTTCTTCCAGTAAACCAATCTATTACTTAGTATTCATGCCATATTGTAATCAGATCTAACACTTCTACACATTTTTCCATGTTTCTAGAATCACCTGTTGATCATCACTGCTATGTTTGTCTGAATTCTTTATGAAGAGTCATTAAGAAAGAAAAACAGTCATTTGGTGGCATTCACATGTCTTTCTTTGGACATGTGAATTTTCCCTTTTACTTCTGTTATTTTTTTGTTACGCTTTAAATATTATTGTAAACATAGGATATATATTTTCAGTCACATTCATAACTGTGCTTCACCATTTTCATTGAAAAGTGGTGAACAATCAGACATGTAATATGTTTAACTTGTGTTGCTCTGTTTTCTTTTGTGTGTGAAAAACAATAGATAATTTTTTCTAGATTTTTCCTCTTTTGTTTTGGAGACTTCAATCTGTACCGCCTTAGGAAGGCAGTAGTTTTCGTTTCTGTTGCTGCTTGTTGGTCACTTACCATTCTGTGAGCGTTTCCCTTCACAAAGCTCGCAGTAACATTATTTGATATTGCTGGAGTCCGAGCCGGATTTACGAGGATGTGGGCCCCTGGGCTGGAGCCAGTTTTGGTGCCCCACCAACAAAGAAAAACTTTTTTATTACTATTATTGTAAATTACAGTACATTAATAGGTAGCCCTATGCATCAGCAGACATGAATTGATGTGTGGTATGTTTAATGCGTCCCTTAGCCAATAATCTGATGTTCTCAAAGTAATTGACTGTAACGTCATCATTTTCAAATGACTGGATATTGTTTGTATTCATCAAATTTCAAAAGATGTCTCTTCAACTCGTTTGAGTATGCACTGTCCTCTTTCCAAGCACATCGCTTTCCATTCAGCTCAGCTGTGGCATTAACGTGGTCAAACATGTTCTCCATCGCACGTCTCCTGCACCACATGCCCAGCGGCAGCAGCTTCTTCTTTTTTTAAAACTGTTTACGCCAGGCTACGAATAAGGACAGAGCAGATGGTTGAAAGTTTCCTCGCAGCGTGTGTGGGGTGTTGTCAACTGTTGTTGCCTCACTCCTCTCTCTCTCTCCCTCTCTCTCTCTCTCAGGCACTCAGGCAGGTTTGGACCCCCTTTGATGACGGAGCACGAAGAGTCCAAACTGCACTGGAGAAAGGAAACATCCTGAGATGTGCTGTGTGTCTGTCTTTGTTTATTCTTCCCAGCATGTTGCTGCTTTTTGTTGTT
>NW_006800160.1:294914-402526 GCF_000485575.1 Poecilia formosa | reverse complement strand
AACATGGATACACAGTGTGTGTGTGTGTGTGTGTGTGTGTGTGTGTGTGTGTGTGTGTGTGTGTGTGTGTGTGTGTGTGAGGGAGTCCAAAACTAGGTCAGACACTGAGAGACAGAATGACTAGAGAAAGAGAGAGAAGATGTGGGGAAAAAAATGCATGATTTATGAATAAAACAGTTGTTGGATAAGTTATTAGAGAAGGAAGAGATAGATTTGAGGAGAATTTGTAATTAGGGGCAAAAACAGAGAGATAAATACGGTATTTGTTTCCTCGCTCACAGCCTTCATCAACAGGGTGGCTGTCTGTTCAGAGTTATTATTGTTCCCGTCTTTCTGCGGTTGAAGTCATACAGCAGTGCCAGTAATTTCAACAATGATTCCGAGAGGCTATTGGAGTTATCTCTCTCTCTCACAAACACATGAGAAAAAACATGAAATGATAAAATAGTCAGGAAGTACCAAGTTCTCAGCTTTCAGCTCATTATTCTTGCTGTGTATCTTCCAGAAGTAGAGAAGTGCATGTCATGAATTTTCAAAATGTACCCAGGCTTTCTTCTGGCTCCTCTTTCTGCTTCTTTGTGATGCCTTGTGGGAGGAGCGAGCACGGTACCACAGTTCCCCCGTGTGGCAGAAAGTCAGTATTACACGTTGGTAAAAATCTTAAATCTTTTCACCTAATCCTCAAACTTTTCTTACTTTTAATCGGGGAGCAAACAGTTTGATTTTATTAAGCAGCTTTATTTTTGGGGGAAGTTTTTATGAAGATATGAGACTCTATTATGAACTTCATTCTAATAAAATTAAACGATTTTTGAGACATTTTGATGACATCAGTTATTTAAATCAGAGTTTTTTGCTACTGCTCATTCGTATATTTATCAGTATTATTAATATTACTGAGATAATTATAATTATTATTAATTATAAGATAATTAATAATATGTCATATTATTAATTACTATTATTCAGAGGCACAGAAAAGAAATTACAATTAGTCCTGGGAATTACGAATCCTTTCAAAAGTCGATTTCAAAATACATTTAAGTTGTACATCTTTGCCGTTCCTATTTTCGAACATACTGCAAAATTGAATTACGGTGTTTCTCCCACTCTATACATTATGAATATATAGCTTTTTTTTTTAAAGAAAACCGTACAGAACTGGTTTAAATAAATATTTGTTTGTACTGTGTTTTCCTCTTGTCCGTCACATAATTTAAAAAGAATCTCTAGACTTTTTGAAAAAAAAGAATTTGTTTCTGAATCGAATTGTGATCCTAAAAATAGCAATCAAATTGCTAGACTGAAAGATTTATATCTTTTATTATAGATCTTTGAATAAATCTATATTTGTATCATCAACAATTTTCCAGATAAATTACTATTTTAGCATTTATTGTGTTAAGAATTTAGAAAAGATTTTCAAATTTGCTCTGATACCATGGGTCCGAACCCCTGTTGTAACATTGGAAGTTTAAGCTGAGCATTACAAATTTAACTCAGTGCTTTGCCGTGTAGATATTAGGGCTGTAGTGATACAATAATCTCACGATACGATTCATGATATTCTGCTCACGATATAATATATATTGCGATATTCAGCAAACAATACAATTCAATACACTTTTGTGATTTTCTGAAAGATTTTAGAGGGACAGAGTGATTTTGGTGACATTTTATGACTATTATAGACTTGGATTGAATTAATTTAACTGAAAACTGATTAAAAGCACCAACTACACAACACCTGGCTCTGGTTGGACATGGACACAGACTTAAAGTTGACAGCTGGACAAAATGAATCAAAGAAGTGGTGAGAAAACATGTTCCTTTTAATTGAAACAGTACAAACTGTAGCTTACATGCATTTGTAAAGTAAATAAAGTGCACCAAGTACCCTGCTCTGAATAGTTTGATACCTAGCCTGATGACCTAATCACTCCCGGCGAAGCAAGCAGTGAGTGAGCAAGGTGACAGTTGGATGTTATGATACTTTTGGATGAATATCAATTTTTTTCTAGGAAAGAAAATATTGATATATATATCGCAAAATCGATATTATTACACAGCCCTAGTAGATATAGTCAAATCTCTTGAACATTTTCCCATTGTAAATGGCCCCGGAACCGGAAGTAGTTATTTGGACGAGTGGCCTTTATTAGAAACATTTAATATTTATTAGACAGTAACCCGACAGATGCGGCAATGGAACCGAGAACGGAGCTTGTGACAGTCTCTTTGAGGTTGTTAGCTTCTGTTTACGGGGTCGCGCTAAAAACTGCACCACGCGACGCTCGGGCGATAATAATTTTTGACAGAAAATGACAACTGTACAAACCTGTTATAGTTGTAGGGAGTAGCTTTGTGTCGTTAGTATCACAAAAAGGTACAAAAAATGCGCCCAAGATACCGGAGGAAGATCAAACTTTATTTATTGAAACTGCTTGCATACAAAATATATTGCACTATAACCAGACATGTCCACCCAAACATTTTAAATGCAGGTAGTATGTACAAAAAGAGAAAACAAAGATTAAAATGCCCAAAAAGTGCACACAAGGTTTTACAGCTTTTTGAATTACCCTGGTTTAAGTATCTACAGATGCTCTGCAAGTCGTCACTTTCTGGCAATCTATAGTTGAATAGCCCATAGTGTGAACACCTAGTATTCTTCGATGTTACCTTCTATAAATAATTGCTGTCTGACATCTGAGCTAACAATAAAAAACACAATTTGGATAGACCTTGTTTTAGCCCAAGACGAACTGCCATGGGACTAATGACGGTTCATAAATATCTTTAAATGTCTTGACATACATACCAAATTTGATGTTTCAAGTGAAGTCAGAACAAAGCAGGACCTTTCAGCATTTGGTAAGACTCCACTGTGTTCCGATCAAACAAACAAAACCTTCCCAAACTAAGTCAGTTCTGATCTATAGTCAGGACAGCACTCAATGTGACAATCACATGCACTCCTACGCCCTATAGCCACAGACATAGACTCTCCTCTAATCTGTAAAGTACATACTTCCAATCAGATGTATTTCTACTTTTTTCCCCAATTCTCTGTCGAAAAAGTCTAAATGTTGAAGGCAGGCTTCTAGACCCAACGTTCACTTTCACTAGCTTACAAAGACATTTCTAGGTGAGACACAAGTGGGTTTACAGTGATTTGCAAGTTTCAGAAGGATTGCTCCTTAAAAAAAACCCATCATCATGGTTTCAACAGTTGTATTAGAATTCATATTCATGGGTTCCCATGTAGAAAACGCTGCACGCTTATGTCTTAAATGGCATCACTTTGCAGCCCACTTCCATTTTGGGATCCCAAATGGTGGAAGAGCCACGTGATTGGCTGCAACCAATTCTGTTCATGCATCTCAGCATAAGTCGAAGTTCTTGATAGTTCACCCACTGAGATGAGCTTCATGCCATGAAATGAGCTCTACTGACTTCAGGTGAGTTGCTTAAATGCCAGGTTACTAGTTAACTACGTCACCACCAGTTGGTTAAAATGCTTCCAAAGCAACATCTCCTCAGTAACCTCAGCCGGGTCAGCATGCAACAGTCTTCTTTCACTTTAGTGTTTTATAGTTATTTATATACATTGGTCTTGTTCAGCAGTACAGTTGGTTAGTGATCTCCCTAATAATCCAACCAATATGTTTCAGCTTTTCTTCCCCACAGAACTAATTCACTCTCCCGCAGTTAAAAAAAAAATAAAAATACATCCCACCTGAACCCAGAGGCTCCATAAAACAACAACGCACAACCAGAGGTGAAGGGAGTTTCCTCCAATCTGGTGTGACAACAGCGCTAAAATGAAGAAGGTCTCTGAAACATTTGTAACACTTTCCCAAAAAAAAACAAAACCCAACTAGATCAGTGTGTACCATCTGTCCTGTGGGAGATAAGTCTGCCTGGCAGCACTAAAAGGGTAAATAACAGTTTTTGTTGTTGAAAAAATACCTAAGGTATTTGTAAATGACAAAAATAGGCTGGCTATTATTTCTTTATCTGTACACGTAGAGAGCAAGAAAGTCTCAGGGTTCACTTTTAGCTAGGAATTAAAGGGAGAATCCACCATACGATATTATGCATGTCGACATACTTTAGGACGTAATACTCGCTTCAGATTAGCCACAAGTGTTTTCTTCAAGACTGAAACTTAGCGCTAGGGAGATGCTAGTGTAGACTGCAGACATAGCTAACAATCACACACAGCGTCTCTTCAGTTAAAATAAACCTCTACTATCACCATCTATGTTCAGTTATAGCTCAGAATAAACAACAAAGTTAAAAATGTGGTGTTTACCAGCATGTTTTACACTTTGAAGCAATTCAAAATGAGTTTCATGAATTTAAGCTAAGCTAACCGTCTTTGTTGTAGCTGCTCTGAAATTAGCAACACCTTAGCTAGAATATGCTAGCATGTAGCTTCTTTTTTTTCCCCTTCCAATTTCAGAGTTGTTCATGACTGAACCTAAACACATGAAGAGTCATGAGCTCAACAGCCAAACTGTTCTTTCTTTCTAAATCTAGAATGAGAAAAAGCTCCTGCAGACCATAAAACATGAAATCCAGATCAATCGGCCTCATCGCCAAATCATATCATTTCATACCACGGTGATGCCATTTTGTCACTTCTAATATTCTGTACCCGAGTATTAAAATCATAGTGTTGTCTGAATTTTTTTGTTTATTAACATTTTTATGAACTATAGTAATAAAAATAAAAATAAACAAAAACACCTCACATCTGGCTGGTAGATATTTCTTGGGGTGATTCCTCTACATTTCCTTAGAGTAGACTTTGAGAAGATAATGGAGAGTTTCTTAAAATTTCTTTTGTCAAAGTGAGTACAAGCTGAAGGTTTAGCTGGTATAAAATGCCATTTGGCGCACAAATCTCCTCGAATAATCAAAAAAACTAATGTAGAAGACAATCAAAACTCTAAATGTATGAAATGACAAGGGGACCAACCAATCAGAACCCACAAAAATCGCCAACTTGTGTATAAAATGGCCCAGAAATGTTTATTTTACTCATCACTACAACAGTCGCAGATTTGGGGGCAACAGAGAATCTAAAGCGTTCATGAAATCTTAACATTTGCTTTAATACTGTCATCGTCATACAGTTTCCATCAATCATTAGGTCAAATTCCCTGAGTGGGTTCAGTATTTTATTCAGTTTTGGGTAGGTTTTCATAAAGTCAGATGAAAACCAACTCCCTCTGCAAAGCTGTTCATATCAACCGTATTTCAACCAAATCCTACTTTACTGCACAGCATTGAGTTTATTCTGAAGAGCTCTAGCATTTAGCCCGATATTAAACAAAAACAAGAAAAAAAAACAGCATAAGAGAGCATTTTAAACAATTGTACAAATCTTTTCCTAAACAAATAATGACATCATTATATACAGTATGCCACCCTCCCTTCTTGTATCTTTTTTTAAACAAACCGCAGATGCTCTACTGACAATACATAGGTTACTTTCACTGGAACCATTGGTTGATGAACTGGTTTGAATCCTTACCAGAGAAACTAAATGCAACATGGCTGCAGTGTAAACAAGTGAAAGTAAAGTCTTAACGTATTAGTGATGGAGAAATTAACATAATTAAAAAGGGGGTAAAAAAAAAAAAGACAGACTTCTAAAACAACTTGTTTCATCATTTATTACTCATGTCACCACTTTCTAAAATGTTATATAAAGTTCTAAGTGTCACTGACTCTAAGGTGTACGTTTTCAGCTCATGACTGGCTACTCAAGCCAAACACCTATTTAAAAAAAATATGTCAAACTCTACTGAATGTCTTTGAAGTCCATAAGAAAGACGTTCATGCAATGAAAGTTTAAAAAAAAGAAAAAGAAAAAAAGAAGGAAACTGGCCTAACCGCAGCCGCCTCTTCATTTCATTTATCAGGCGTTAAAGCGGCATTAGGAGCCGGTTCACTTACCGCTTCACACCCAGAAATGAAACTTTAAAAAGGGTGCATGTGTGAGGGCCGAGCGGCCACTTGAGGCCTGCACAGAATTTCTGACAAGCTGTCAGGCTTCAGTCTGACGCTACAGATGCAACACCTAGAGGTCCGGCACTTAGAGCAGCCACCGTCCTGATGCGCTGAAACCACCAGACTCATCAACTTTTACTTCTTTGCCTTCAGACAAAGCTTCAAGAGCTTAAGTCAAGTAAGTTTTTTTTTTTTTCTTTTACCATTTTGAGACATTGAATTATCCTCCATCCCTGATTTATACATCCAGGTTGTGATGCTAGCCATAATTGAAGGCACGTGTCACGAAATTAGATTCAAGGTTTCCCCTATGCACTGAGCTGTCAGAGTTCTTAAATAAAAGTAATTCAGACTTTCATTTAGAAAGGTTTGCTTCTTCTTAAGAGTTGTGTCAACAGTTTTGCTTTTAGGAGGATTTGTGAAGCAGGCCACAAGAAACTTTAGATGTCTAGCATTGCTAATATGAAGGTTTCGTCACGTCCACCTATACCGTCTTCGCTTCACTATTAGCTTTACCTAAATTGGCTATTTTTAAAACCATCCCTACAATTATGCAAATCTTGACGAATTATAACATATTCTTCAATAGCTGCGTTTCCATTGACTATAAAATGGCGCATTTCAAAAATAAATTCACTTAAATGGCAATTTTTAAAAAACGTGTTTTTCGGTAAAAGTTTTTTTTATTGTATCAAAATAGTTCTGTCACAAAACTGCAATTGAATTTTTATTTTTTATTTTTTTGCATCACACGAGTCATGTGACCAACAACCAGATGTTACCACTGGCAGAAACCAAGAAGAAGAAAATGACAGGAAGTATTTGACGATGACAGCACGTATGTATAATGACTCATTGCGTGAACAAGCTTATTCACAATTTCAAACGCTTTTTTTTTTGACAAAGTTCTGCGCACATTTTTAATGGAAACGCAGCTAGTGAGAATTATGAAAAAAACTTGATAGCTTCTGAAGTATTTGTGTTAAATAAGAAAGTCTACTCATTCATTGATAAACCTAATCTTAGTCATTTTGTTTCCTAAATCATAACACCTCTCTACATTAGCCCATGTCCTTTATTGCAGTCGGTTTGAATTGAGAACTTTAATAGAAAAAGTGACAGTAAATCAACTTTTAAGGCTTTCTCCCCCAGCTAAATCAAACTGCTCTCTTCCATGCAAGAAAATCCACAGAAATCGATGAATACAACGTTAAAATGCGTCATGATTACAGTTCACACCCATCATATTGTTTTGACCTCCATTATGTAAATTGTACAAAAAAAAAACAAACAAAACTCAGGGACTTCAACTTTTAAAACAGCCATTTCTCCCATGAAGAATCACAATCTCCCTTATACGTCTTTACGCTGATGACTGTTTCCTTTAAACTTTGCTAAATTTACAGACGAGGAGGAACATAAACCCAAGGCACAAACATAAAGGAGCCTCATGGTGACTGAAAAATGAGAAGCTCACAGTTTATGAAAAAAATCACAGGCACATAATGACCGCTTCACTGACTATCGTAGCCGTAGGAAAATGTCTCGTTTTTGTCTTTGTTTGCAAGACGCAGCCAAAATGCGAGTTTGAAGAAAAAAAGGTAAACAGGGAAAGGGATAGATCACAAATATGTTGGACAAGCAGAACGGGGGCAGGGGGTAAAAACCTCAACCAAAAACAACTGATATTTCATCTACAGTTAGACAAATATGTTTAATAAATGAAAAGACTTGACGAATGAATAAATTAATCAGAACTGTCCTGTTTGAGCCATTTCATCTGCCCTCCACTTAAAAGGACTCTTAACGTCAGTAAATAGAGCCAGAAACCAAAGTAAAATGCAGGTTAGGATTCTTCACCTGACAGCTCTTTAGTACCTCCCTGTGAATCAGTGCAGTATCGTCTAAACCCAGTGCAGGCGTGCTGCGATGAATCCGTATACGAGCATCAATCTTCTATTTTACAGGCTGGAGCCATGAGTCAGTGTTTTTTCACCTTTCTCTCACCGTATCAGCAATCTGCTCACAAGAGAGGTGGAGCGTTTATTTATTTATTTTTTTTTACAAAATGACAGTTGACATCGACGTAGTACAAACCTAGATTTTTGGAAGTTGCTGCTGAGTTTTAATTTGCTTTAAAAAAAACAAAATAAAACAGATATTTCACACCAGCTGGCCTCAGGTTTAAGTCTGTATGCTTCAGAAGAAACGGGGTTCGACAGCTTACAATATTTAGGCATCAAAACCAAACACAGGCCTTTTTAAATAACAGCGAGATGTAGAGCGTCGCTTTTAGGAGTGCATACCTGTTTGTATTTCAGTGTGGAAAAAAAGGTAGAAAATAAAAGTAAAGTGCCATCTGCAAACATTTTTCCCCACAACCAAACATCTTCCCACAGGGACAAAAAAAATTCTCAGATTTGCTACTTTGCTTTGTTTTTTTCGGACAGGTACGTTGTAGAAAGCTGGTTTTGGGTGACTTTGAAAATGTTGGATTTTGGGAGTTTAAGAGAAGCAAAATGTGTTTCTGTACCAGTGGGGGGGAGAAGGGGAATTGTTTGGTCACAGCAAAGTCCGCGATCATCTCTAAGAGTCAAAAATGTTGAAACTTTTGCCAAATGGGTGAAATTGTTTCCAAAGATTTCTGCCACCGTCATCGTTCCTGTTTTCTCGTGCGAGTAAGCCCGAATGGGACTGAAGGAGAAAAAAAAAAAAAAACTCCCCAAAAAATACATATTTATGGTGTTAAGGGAGTGAAATGGGAGCGCTTTTTTTCCCCCTCAGCTGACCCTTCTGTCACAGAGGAGCTTTCGTCAAAACCTTCTTCTTCTTTTCCTCTTGTCCCAAAACAGTCCAGAGAAGAAGAGGAGACAACAGCAGGCGGGAACGGATCAAGACTTCGCTAAACGTTTCCATGCCGATGTGGAAATGCGTGTCCTCTTGTGTGCGACAAAGACGAGAAAAAGACCAAAAAATAAAATTTAAAAAATACGCCAGAGACTATAAGATGGTGTATGAGAAGTTGCCTGTGTGTGAGCGTGTGTGTGTGTGTGTGTGTGTGTGAGAGAAGGTCCTCCGTGGGTGCGTCTACGACACTCCGTTCACCAGCGCCGGAGCGTCCTGTTTGTCCTTCTTCATCCCCCGGTCTCTCAGGGGTCTCTGATGGTGATGGCGGGACTGGCCGTCCCCCCCGACGGCGATGCCGCTCTGGGATGAAGAAGGCCCTCCTCCTCCTCCTCCTCCTCCTCGGCCGCCTGATGAGTGCTGCACGCTGCGCTCGTTGTTTCCATCCACACGGATCTGTGGGGCAAAACAGAACATTACGTCTGCTCCTACACTCCCAGGTTTTTATTAACATATTCATCCCTCATGACTAACTAGAGATGCACCGATCTGATATCAACACCTGTATCAGAACAGATATTGAACAAAATTCTTTCTGTGACAGTGTGCCTGATCCATGAGGGTGGATCTATTCAGACTAATTCTATGCGTTGTGCTCTGACATCATGCTTTATTTATTTCACATTATATTTAGAATTTCTAGCTGCTCTTTCTGAACCATTTGAAAGAAACTTGTCTGCAGTTTATTTTTACATGTTTGACCAAAAATAGTCGAACTATTGTTTTTATTTTCCATTACTCCTAATTGGACTGACTGAACAAATTAAATTTGTTTTGTTTTTACATGTCTGACCATTCTTGTGAAGTTATTGGTGTATTTAAGTGTGCTATACTGGTGCACAGTTAGCAAATAAATGTGTAATTCGGTACACTTATGTCTGTATTTAAAAAAAGAAAGAAAGAAATTCTTTAAGTCAATTCAGTTGTTTTTCTGTGTCGGATTGGTATCGGCCGATACTAAACCTCAGATATAGGAATGGGAAGTGAAAAAAGTGGATTGGTGCTTCCCTAAATTCAACCCGTGACGGGCCAATAAATACAAAACAGCATAATTGGGAGGAAAATGATAGTTGGTGTAACTAAGACAAACAAAATCTCATCTTGACAAAGACGAGATTCAGTTTTTTTGAGGCCAAATGAAACTAAAATCTACGACACTCCGTTCACCAGCACCGGAGCGTCTTGTTTGTCCTTCTTCATCCCCCAGATGGGACCCGAATAAAACTGTCTTCATTTGGCCAATTCAATGGCCAATGGGACAGGACATCACCTGTCCCTACGCCCGTGAGCCACAAACGGCCCAGGGGCCACACTTTGGACACCCTTGGTTTGAGTTTCTGGAACGCAGAGATGAAAATAATTTCTGTTGCTCATATTAGTAAAAGTTCACCTGCAGGGTGTCTTCCTGGCCTCGAGGCTTTGGGTCCCTTACATGACGAGGTCTTGGCTCGCCCCACTGCATGTCATCACCTAGGCAACACAAAAACAAATACCTTTTAGTCAAAAGAAAGTGACCATGTATAATAAACCTAAAGTAAAAACCGCCTTTATTCCAAAGACAATCTAGATGATGGTTATCAGCTAAAAAAAAAAAAAAAGGTGGTCACATTCTTCAGATTTTTCATTTAATTAGTTAAGCCTTTTTTAATGCAATAATAAAAATATAGTAAACAACACAAATAAACCATTAAAATCCTTATTCAGATGGGAAAAAAAACATTGCATTGCCTGATGCAGTAACATACATTCATGTAGTCAACTTGAACTGGGTGAATATAAAAAAATGCCACTTGAGTTTTGAGTAGAGCATATTTACAGACAGGTGTTTATATTTGAAATTGTTTTTTTGTAGCAAATGGCCCTTTTTAAAATCTGCATACAAAAGTTAAAGATTAATCAATAACTCAGTAGACGAAATAATCGATTAATCACAATTAATCAGATTAATTGTGTCAGCCCTACACACAAAGATTTGTATTCATTTCAGGTTGCTAACCTCTTGCTAGCAGAGAAATAATAATCACCTTTATACCCTCCCCCTCCTCTCCCTCTGCCCCCGCGGCCTCTCAGGCCCCCCCCTCCGGCTCGTTTCCTGCCGTCTGTCCGCCTGGGCAGGGACCCGCCCCCCGTCATCAGCTCCTCGGTGGGAGCCAGGGACCAGTCGCTCAGCTCCTCTCGGTGGTCTGACTCCGTCTCTGAAGCGTTGGACGCCTCTGAGTTGGTGCCTGTGGAGTCAAAAAAGTTTACGGTAAATAAGGACGTTTACTGCAAACGTCCTTGTTTGCGGTAAACGAGGAAGAGTTACGGTGACACACCTGAGGTGAACGCCGCCCCGCCTCCTCTCCGGCCCCGTCCGCCTCTTCCTCCCACATAGGGCTTCCCACCTCCTGCTCCTCTGCCCATCCCCATTCCCATCCCGTTATCGAACACATAGGATTTGTCTTTGGGGTTTCGGGAGCCTGTCCCTCCCCCTCCCCCTCCGCCCCCTATCTGTCGCAGCTGCTCGTCAATCTGAAGGCGCTCCAAGCGCAGCTGGTCCACCTCCTGCAGACACAGAAACAGGAAATTACATTCCCAGAGAGATGACATAGTCCTGACCAGAGTGTGAGCTGGTGTACCTCCAGTAAAAAACAAAAAACAAAAAAAAACTAGGGGTGCATCAATTGCAGACTTTTGCTCGATCACCAATCTTTAACACAATTTCTGTGATTTCTTTTAAATTAGGTTTCATTTCAACATTTAAGACTTTTTATGAAAAACCTGTTATTGATAAATTGGCACTTTCTCACGACACAGAAAAAAGCTGGTTAGACAGTTTATTAGCAGCTGGTAAACTTAAAGTAGCCTCAACTGCATTTAGTCACAAAACGTCCCTACATACTAGCTGGATTAGTCCAGCCTCAACAAAGTGCAAAATTAGTTTTACGTCTAAGTATTGTCAATCTCCCAAAATTAAGGAAATTGTTGCAGATTTATCAGTGCACAAATACACAACACTATTAATCTGTCTTCTGGGATGCAACACTCACCTTAAGGTAATTGAGGTGATAGTCCAGGAGCACCGTTGCATTGGAAATACTTTCCTTGGTCCCCACAAACACAAATGGCACCATTCCCTGAAGAAGAACATCAAATATGGTTTGAAGTGGAAGAGATCTGAAGAAAATCCAGAAACTGAGGCGTTTTCATCCCGACACCACTGACCTCATCTGCTGCTGCTGCCGCCGCCACCGCCGCCGAGGGCTTCTTGTCGTTCTCCGGCTCGATTCGAACCCTCACCACACCGGACTTATCCACCACTTCCTGGATCAGCTTGCCGTTCTTTCCAATCACTTTTCCTGCAGGGGGCCCGAATCCGGTCAGTGGTGAAAGAAAGCAAATATGAACTAACGAGTCAGAGCGCATGATCTCGTTATGCTCACCGACTAAGTTTCGAGGAACTTTGATGATATCTTCGGAAAACTCCAGGTAGCTCCTAGCTATTCGGACTGCATCCTGGTCCTGGGAAAAGCAGACCAATTAAAAGGTCGTTACCCTCTTCTTCATCACGTAGTACCTCGTTGGTGTGGCAGTTGATCTGGAGCAGCCTGCCTACCTCCCCGTATATGTGGAAGGTGCACGTCTCTTCGTCCAGGTCGATGTTAGTGACTCCAGGGACTTTTCGCGCCTGCTGAATGTTGGCCCCGTGAGTCCCGATGGCCAGACCCATCAGGTCGTCCCGTACCGCAAACTGCTCATGAAACCGAGATGCCAGCTGTCTGGAACTCTGAAATAAACAAAAATACATAAATAATTCAAATGATTTGCCTTTTATGAGAAATATCCACAACCTAAACGTATTTTATGGCTCTAAACAAAACAAGTTTAATTTAGCTGGACTGAAGACAAAAAAAACGCTTCCAATTTCAAAGGATTACAGACTCCTGATCTTAACAAAAGCAAACAGATGATGTGCTTGTAACCAGAGTGAAACCATCTCAAAGGGTGTGAACAGTTTTGTGAGCGTACCTCCAGCTGCCTGCTGGCCTCCTCGTTCCGCATCATGAGCGACAGTTTGGTGCGGAGGCTCCTGAAGTGCATGTCGCTCATCATGTTGGCCCGCTTTGTCGTGACCTCGTTCACCGACTGCAACAGGAGGTAAAGCCGGATTTCACTCAACAAGGCGGTGCGTACGGACACATCCACACAATCCACAACTCAGGCAGACCACTATGAACGTTAAAATCTGCTGACGAACCAAGATGACCAGCTGCTTTTTCTCAGAGTCGTAGGTGATGCTGAACGCGCCGACAGCTTTCTTGAAGTCTTTGTGCGCCGACTCCTTGGAGCACCTGGAAACGGTTCGTTATGTTTTATTTTTGTTTGTGTTTATAGAACTGAAAAGGGGCGGTGTGGGTTATGAATGAGACTTGCATCTGTCGCAGGTCTTCAGGGACTTCCAGCCTGATCTTGATGAAGGTGTTTTTGGTGGCTGGCTTGTTCGGGTTGACCGGCCGTAACCGCTCCAGCGTCACGATCTCGTTCAGCGTGGCATCGCACGCCGCATACTCGATCACGTAAAACTGAAAACAGGAGAAGGTGAGGGTCAAGGGTTCCTAAAGGAACATTTACAACAGACGATCAACGTTTTTACCAAACTAAAATCTATTCTAAAGGATGAATAAAGATACGTGGATCCAGCCGTACCTCTCCTTTGACCATGCGAACCTTGGCCAGCCACCATCCACACGGCTCCTTGTCATTCGCTCTGGAGTACACCTGACAAACACACACAGTTCATTTCTCAATAACCTTTGCACTGATTCTCAATAGCTTGTATTTTAACTCCATTCTTTGCGCTCAAGTTTTAGCAATTCTTGAAAAGAAAATGGAACCACTCCCACCTCAACTTCATCGCTTTCATTTATCTCTTTGCTGAAGCCTGTCGGAGGAGGGAAGCGAACGTCCTGGAACGGGATCTGACGCTCCGGCTGCCAACTGGGACACGCAAACAGTAAAAACAGACTTCATAACGGTGGCCTAAGAAGGAAACACAGCCATTATGTCTGCCTTTTATTACATTACTCACTTGTTTTCAAATGCCACAGTGACGGATCCCTCGTGGACGTCCTTCACAAAAGCCTGAAAGAAGCAAAAAAAAATTTATAGTTACCGTGATGCATTGTTCTGGTAAGAAAAGAAAAAAAAAAGAAAATAGAAAAATAAACAAGCCTCTGCCATTAATGCAACTGATTCACACAAAAGAGGATTAGGGACATCAAGAAAGAAATTATGAATTTTAATACAATATGACATTTTTTGCAGATTTCTGACTTTCTGTGAAAATTCAGACTTTTTCACAATATTCAGAATTTTTTCACAAAACAGACTTTTCTCTAAATTAAGACCTTTTTTTCATAAAATTCAGACTCGCCTCAGAATTGACTTTTTTTGCAGTTCCGACATTTTCAGCAGAATTCTTACTTTCTTTGCTAAATTCTGAGTTTTTCTTAAAATTTTGACTTGAATTCTCATTAAAGAATTCTTTTTCTTTTTTTTTCAGTGGCTCTATTCCTCTTCCACAGATTCTGTAAGACATTTGACTCCAGTTTGACTGTATCTCGCTACAATGTGCATTCATGTGCATAAAAGATTGCAAATAGGACACATCCTGCCTGTAAGGAAACGACTAATTCAAAGAGTCAGAGTGTTGCCTGAGGAATAGCACCGGGCTTAAAGGCTTGCTGTCAGCGACGGATGAAATCAAGCAAAAACAGAAGCTTCCCATAAACCTCTGAAATAGTCGGTGAAAACCTCCCTGAGTTGTAGAAGTGAACAGGGTTACAGTTAAGGAGTCACACTAATCAAGACATGTCCAAAGTCCGGCCCGGGGGCCAAATGCGGCCCATGGCCAAATTTCATCCGGCCCGCAGCCTCTGTCATAAAATCAATAACATCTGGCCCGCACGTAGAATTAATACATTGGGCAGCAGTGCTGTTACCTGCATAGGGCGTAGCTTACACACTAAATTTTGTTCCTCATTTACCCACTAGAGGGCAGCAGCCCGTGTGACTCAGACCATTTGCAGCTGGAGCTCAATGAGCTGCAGTGTGGTCACGGTCGGCACCAGCAGCTTTCTCTAGCGAACTTTTACGACAGCTGGATAAGGACAGGTTTCGAGAGATTCGAGCATTTGATAAGAAAATGCTAAGCTTGTTTGTTGGTTAGGGTTGTTGTTGGTTGTTAGGGTTGCCACCTGTCAGAAATCAAAATAAGGGACGCGTCGTCCTAGTCTCATGGGGGGGGGGGCGCTGCGCTTCGACTAGGGTTACCAAGGGACCAGTCCCTATATATGGGGTGCTGCGGCAGTTGGACGCAATATCGCAACACGGTGAGTGAAACAATGACTGGGGCAGCCTACTATATAAAGTATTCGGGAACCGCTTCTTTGTTATTACATATACACATTTGTAGAATACGGAACAAATGTGACAGGGAGCTTCATTTAACAGTCAAATACGGGACGGTTCCGTATTTTACGGGACGAGGTGCAACGCTAGTCGACATATTTGTGTGAGAAAACATTCTCGGTTGTGAACGGACTCTCACTTACGATACATCTCAGCCAGACTTGGCCTATGTGCTGCAGTCCAGATCTCAGCATCACATTAATGGAGACAAGTCATTTGTCATTTACAATAAGTTTCTGAATAAATTTTGTTTTTAAAGATCAAAATAAGTCATGAGTTCAGACAGGTTTTCAGTTTTCACTCCAGAATAATAAACTTTTAAAAATCTAATCAACATTTACTAATATGTCATATTTCAAATGAGCCCTGCACTTGTTGATATGACTATTACTTGCTCATTTTTCTGTTATTTTATTTAAAAATTCTGTAAATATTGTTAGAAAAAAGTTAAAGTGTTAAAAAAGTGAAGTTAAGTGAATATTCAATTACATATGATATGCATGTTTCAAAGGAACCAAAAGACATGCTTAAGATCGCTGAAATAAAAATAGAAAAGCAAATGTAAAACATAGAATGGCTTGCTGAAATTTGTTTAAATATATTGCTGTTCTATGTAAAGAACGTCCGCCAAGGTCGGCCCCCCTACATTTTTAACACACCAAATCTGGCCCCCTTTGCAAAAAGTTTGGACACCCCTGCACTAATCCAAGTAAAAACTTAACAAATGTTCATGTGCTGGTAGTGAAGTGTTGGCGTTTTTCTGCTGCCATCATTAGTGTGCATTCACACTAGAGCTGTTTAGTCCACTTTAATAGAACTCTCGTTCATTTGCCTACAAAGTCCAGTTCTTTAGTGGAGGTGTGAATGCATAATCAAACTCTGATGTGGACCAACAAACTGAACTGTGGTGCAACCAAAACAAACGAACCAGTCTAGCGGTAATGGAAGAAATTACCAAACACAAAAGAGAAATCAAACAACCACTAACATCTGATGTTTTTCCATTTTTGTTTACATTTCATAAAAAAGGAAGTTGCTTTCAGTGCCTTCTTCAGACATTTCTGTGCCGTTTCCTTCACTGTTTCTTGGTGCAGCGCCATCGCAGGCGAGGAGGGGAACAGGCTTTTCAAAGGCTTTAGTTTGTTTGACAAAGAGCAGTATGAAAGACAATCGTGTCAACTGAAAATGTAACAAATGTTGCCGTTTTGGTTCCCAAGTGAACAGAGTCAACCAGATCATCAAGTCTGAAAACACACCAGGAACAAGATTTATGTTACATTAACTCTCACACACACCAGACATTTAAATCACCCCTAACCATAAAAATACGTGGGGGTCCACAGCATTACGCTTGTCAGACTTTAAAAGGTTACTGAATACACCAGAGAGTTTCTTAAATGGGCTACATGAACGAGTAGACAGACACTATACGCTTGTCTAATGTTTTTAATCAAGCTCCCGTTCTAATTCAACATCCGTCACAAAAGCATTTTAAATTTACTCTATAAAGAAACTGAAATATCTGCCCAATTCTTACTCCTGTTTTTTCATCACTTAGAAGATTCCTGGTTCATACAAATGGAGAGTTTTTTTTGTGTGGTTTGACAACATTCTGAACATTTAGGTTTTAGTATCTGTACGTTTCCCACAGGTCACACCAAAAATACTGACGTTAGCTTCTGATTTGGGAGTGTGATAAAGAGTTATTTCACAAATTTTTGGCATCTAAACCAGTTTGGGTAAACCTCACTTCATAATCCATAGTTATTTCTAGAGCAACATACATGATGAGAAGCAAAGTTGCTATTATTTAGCGTTAAACTGGACTTTAGGGCAACATCTTCAGCCTGTGCTAAGGCAACCAACTAACATGGCTGCCAATTGACATGAACTCCTTAGACTTGTTGGATATAGATTGGATTATTCTTCTTTAAAAACTGTTTTGTTTTTTTTAGTTAACAGTTTCAAGTCTGTGATTGAAATATTTTATTTGTAAAGCTAAAGTGCTACCCAGTTTTTTCAGTTCCAGTTTAAGAAATATAGGGACCAATCTAACCCTGATACCACAGGTCTAGAGCCCACCTGTTTATTCTGTAATGTTGATTTTTATTTTTTGACAACAGATTAAGATTAACAGATTTTGACAACAGATTAAGGGGTCAATAATGTCAACATTTTCAGTCAATAATGTCAACATTTTCAGCCAATATGTAACCATTTTCATAATTGTCAGACTGACAAGTTACGCTGAGTGCAAATAAGTGCCAGAAATCAACCACACAGAATAGTAGGAAAAGGCATAGAGTTGTAAAGGAGAGAAGGTATAACAAGATATTGAACCGGTTTGTATATAAAGGATGTATATGTACGCTGGTGTTCGGATGAGATGGATACAGATGATCTGCTTTTGTACGTTTTAGGACAAGAATCCCCCTTCCCAAATCAACACTTTATAGTGCGTGCGATCTGGTTGCAATGCCGAAATTAAATATAAAATGGACATTTTGTTAGGTAACATTGCTTCTGTGGAATACAGCATGTTTACTGATATAGAGCAGCTAACTTTTATGAAATTCAACACATCTTAGATCACATTGTCAGAAGTGTGGCTCTCTCAGAAGTGTGGATCTCTTCAGTGAGATATTTCCTGACTGTCAGCCTGCATTAACAACCCAGTCTGACCAGTTCATTTACAGCCAGTTTTTTTTTTTTTTACAATCAACTTTAATTAGTCTCTTATAAACATCTTTTGTTTTTATTACTACGGATAATTTTTTTTTGTCAAGAGCTTAATAACTTAACAGCAAAATGTAAATAACAATAATAATAATAATAATAATAATGTCATATTTAGTTAAAAAATAGCATCTTATTCTTATAGCCTCTAGTGAAAAGAGATTGTTTTTATTGTGTGGAGCATTTATTTATTAGATACCCAAATACCAGAATGACCAACACTGTGTATAGAAATTCAAGGTGTGGAAAATCTCAGACAAATCTAATCATCTAAATTTAAGTATGTCTGTTTTATCATATTACAGAATGCAGAGTGCTAACCTGATTTTCTTTAATCGTTTACTTGATTTATACTGTCAAATAAAGCCTAGAAGCTCCAAAAACACACCAACGTCAGTTGTTTTTCATACACACTTGAAAAAACGATTAAATCCAACTCCATCGATTTCAAGACTGGGTTCTAATTCAGTCTGTTATTAGTATTAGCATAACCTGATTTGTTCATTCTCCCACCAAGCAACCATTGCCATCAGCCATTGCTTGTTGCTAATTTATTAATCATATTGTCTGAAACATCATTGTAAGTTCAGTTGTTTTCATCTGTAAGAAGCTCCTCTCCATCACTTAAACGGAAACAATCACGTAGCCTAAATTAACCGCTCTGGTTTCGCAGACACCCGGCCGGGATGTGGACGTTAATTAAGCTCGCATTACGGGGGGAAACACAAATAAAACGTAAAGTTTTGTCTTCTGGTTTATTATTACACCAACCAACCGATCTAGGTGGAGGCTGGTCACAGACAAGAGGCCCACATCCACCAACAGGCATCGCAGGGCTAGCTCGGCGCTGTTATTTTGTGTTATCCATTGTTTATATTTGAACAAACTATGGCAACTGTAGCAAAACGCGGTGTAATTTATGTAACTTACCTTATAAAAGGCTCCACTTGTCCCTCTCACTTCCACTACAAGCTCCTCCATGACGCAATTTATCACAGCTCGCTAGCTAGCTAACTACAGTTAGCAATGTTAGCAGCTAGCAAGCTGGCTAGCCCGCTGCTAGCCAAGGTAGAGTTTCCAACCGTGGGCTTCCCTGCTTTGTCAAATGACGCTGCCAGCTAGATGGAAGAAGGGACTAAGGTAACCGTGCGCGACGGTGACGTTGTTCTTCGTTTTGCACCGTTCGTCAATTCTCTGTCTGCTCTTCGCGGCTTTTGAATTCGGAGCGAATAAGAAAATGAAAGGCAGATGGCTGTCCAAGTTAGCCCGTGGAGTTAGCTGGTTTATGTTAATGTTGTGTGATTAGTCGGGAGGCAGCTACTGCTGGCTGCATCTCTCCATCATGTGACGTCTACCCTTTCTTCCTCGGCTGCCATCCGAAGCTGCTCTCACTAAAACATGCCTCTTAATGCTGCCCGCGGGTAAGAAGGAGGAATACATCCAATATAATCCCAAATGAATTCATTAAAAATATTTGTTTATATATAAAAAAGCAAATTTTCTGTTGTTCACCACCAGCTTTCTCCTGATGTAATGTAGATAATATTCCAACATATATTTAATGTATTGGTGCATTTTATTGCTGTAGTTTTCAAAATTTGATACAAAATACCTCTGGTGATACTTTGTCTTTTGTGGGACATGGTACATTTTTGTATCAGACATTAGCAAGATCAATAATATGTAGATTACAGTAGAACTAATAAGTTGAGGTGAAGTAAATACAGGGCCTGTATCACCGATGTCGATACTGATACTAATACCGATACTTTTTATTATCTAGGTTTGATATATTATCACATTTCTGGCCTTTGGGTGTTTTTTCCTTTGAGTCATTTTGTTAAAACCTATAGAATTTAGACAAAATATATAAGTGTTTACAAAATAGTTTCAGAACATGTCAATATGAGAAACAGAAAACATAGAAAAACAAAACAAATGTGTGCATTTTTTCCCTAAACAAATGAAGTGCAAAAAAATATAGAATTTGAGAGCAAATCAAGACTAAATCTTTTCTGAGGTAGCATTGAGAAACTACGATATAAAATTAAAATAACATTCAAATCTGAAATTAAAGCATCAATCTTATCAGTATTGATCCGATACATAGTATCGATGTTAATATTTTGGCTCAACCTGGCCAATTGTTCTAATAACAAACCCAAACAATCACAAATATGCTCCAACCATGTTGATTTTTTATTTAAATAGCTGCATATTTTAAAGATTTGCTAAAATATTATTTTGTTACCTAAGGACATTAGAACATTATGAATCATATCAAAATCTTTTCCACCTTTAATTTGTTAAATTGAAGTGAAAGAAAAAACATGTGGCAGGAGAAAAAAACTCAACCATAAAAAAGCTGCACTAAACTGCTTGCATTTGTAAATTAAAAAACCTTTAAATTAAAACTTTGTCTTGGCACCTTTTTATTTATATTTATCATGCAGCCTTCCTGAGTTCATCCCTGGTAGTGAACAGCTCGGCTCATTGAGACTTTGAAGTAATTTGCTGGCTTCAGACAGTGATATTTTTAACGCGTATCTGTTTTCTAGAGAAGAAAAAAAAAGACAAACATGATTTTGAAGGAATAGCAGAATTTATTTTTCCTTGTGGCTATCCAATATAGGAGTGTCTAATTTAGGCTTCTTGAAAAGCAGAGTGTACTCTTTGCACCAACAAATTTTTGATATTTTGTTTGATGAGACTGATTGACATGACTCGGCTGTTACCTGTGTTTTTTGGCACGATTTGCACTACTCCTCAGTAGGGGTGGGCAACATGAATGATGATAAAGACAATGATAATAAGCTGCCATGAAATGCTGCCAGGATAACATTTATTACTTAGTTTTTAGGTAACTGTATGACTGCATGAGCACCACAAACACAAATACTTCTCTTTAAAAACTTTCCATTAAATGGGCTTCTTCAGGATCCCACTAACTTAAAGAAATGTGATTTAAACTGCACATAATGACTGCATTTAATCATATTTACTGATGTTCTCATGAAACAAAAGGTGGAGAAAACGGTAAAAAAAAAGACATATCCGATAGTGCTCAATTTTTTAAACATCAACTGAAATTTATTGAGACAACGATAAATTAAAATTCTTATCATAAGAAATTTATCACGATAAATGATAAATAATAAATGATAAATGTCCACCCCTACTCTTCACACTAGAGGAGCTCCAACTGGATGGATTGACTGACAACCTGTGCTTATTTGGACTACTTGAACTCAAAGAAGGAAACCGAATCAAGCAGTTTCTTCAGCATTTTTATCTGAAGTCACGTTGTGAGATTGTGACAGTATTACAGAAGAAGATACATATAAAGAAGAGAAGATGGATATGATCTCACAAACATGAAAACCTACAAGCAGCGACATTGTCTCCTCAGGTTTACTAATCTGAAAAAAGACATCTTAAAAGAAAGTAAAGCCACTGTGAAGGCTTTTGTTGAAAGAACAACAGTAAATTGCTATTTTACAGCACTTGCAGAATAACATTACAAATCTCTGTCAGAAAACAACATGTTGGATGACACTGAGCAATGGCTTCTTTTTTTCAGTCCACACAAGCTATACAAAAAACACCAGCTACCAATCAGCTCCCATGTGAATGTTTTTTAATATTTCTGTTGGGATACATGGTGTGAATTGATTTGGACATCTGTGACAAAGTAGTCAAACCAGTTTTCCTTAGATGCAAAAAGAAAAAACATTCGGATTTGAATCCAGGGAAACATTTTGATGAAGGAACACTGAAATGTCCAATGAGCTCCATCTTACAATTAATATGCCTTGCTTCTTCTTCTTTATTATTATTATTATTATTATTATTATTATTATTATTATTATTTTTAAAGAATTATGGAAAAAAGTTATATAAAAAGTGCACTTCCCTCTACCATATGGTACTCAAACAGTTCGTTTAGCTTAATAACAGCGTCTTGTTGCCGTTCACATGTATTATGCAATGTTAATATGATATGATTTACTCTTACATACAACTTTAGTAGATATACTAGACTACATTTTTCAAAACGTCTTGACATCCATCCACTTAAGAGCAAACATGACACATAAATAAAAAAAACCCAACATAAATCAACTGCACTAACTTGTAAAACTAGCAAGAAAAGCGATAAAGAAAGGCAAGTATGCTAATTATGTTACACACTTATAAAGAACTTAGTGAAATGCATTACAATGGCTGATCTAGAATCTAAGAAGTGTGGAGTATATTCTCCCCAATCTTCCGGCCAGCTTCCTCACCAAACATGATAAAAAATATCATTTTACATGATGCAGTCTTCTTACAGTCCTTTGCAATTCCCACTGAGGCTCGGCTCCGGGTTGTAACACTGAACGCGTTGAAGCTGTGTCTGGTATCATACACCAATCTAATGCGACTCCCTTAGAAGGTTTCTCGAAGCATGAACTTAAAGAATGGAAAAATGTTAAAACGTGGACAGAGCACTTGATCTCTGGATTTGCACAGTGTTTGGTGGGTTCCAGGTAAAGACTCAGATCCACATCCAATATGGCTACACGCACCGTCACAGCAGCCTCCCCTATTCCCTGGGAAACTGTTTAATATTGGCTCTGTGTGCTACTGTGAAAGGGTTTTTTGGATTTCAGTGGCAATAAAGATGGTCTTCGGTAATGTTTGGTGGAGGACAGATGTCTTGTTATGGTGGAGGAGCAACATGGCTTACTGCTATCGTGACCAGGTGTGGACACGGCGTGCTTTGGAGACGGGGTTGGCCAGCAAAGGATTCGGCTCCTCATAACTTTAGAGCTAATCATTTTCTGGTACATCCATGATACAAATCTCCTGTTCCACTAAGCTGCCTCCTTGATTTGAGATCTTTCTGACCACTGGAGGACAGGGAACCCACCCTCATATAAAGGAAACCAGTAGTAGCCAATTAGAAGATACTTAGGTTTGGTGATTAATTAATGGTCAGTTGCTACAAAGGGCCATTGTGTGTTCAAAGAAAATACGCCCACACTATTACACCACCACTACCAATGGCCTGTTAATAAGCAAGATGAAGATATGCATCATTGTTGTTCCCAGTAAATTCCTACTCTAGTATCTCAGTTTGAAATCGAGACTCATTGGGCCAGGTGATGAAGTTCTAATCCGTTACTGTGACCCTTTAGGTCAGACGCCTTATGTTCCTGCGTTTAGCTGACAGGAAAAATGTCATTCCTGATGACGGCACTGATCAGTTGATGAAACTCTTAAAATGCTCACTGATCTACATCTGGATGTATTGTTAGTGCTTGGTGAAAAGTAGGCCACAGTGATACAATACAAAGAGCCATACATTTCACTGTCAGAGTGTTTGATGCTCTGTTACACTAAGGGCTTTGAAGCTGAGTTATGTACATCATGTTCCTCCGCCTGCAGTCCAGTAATAAGGTTTCTGAGTGTAAAGCAAACTGTGTTTCTGTGCTCAGTAAATAATCAATATGGCTTAGTGGATATCTTCATGCAGTCTGTTCCTCCTGGATAGATTCATTTACACCGGACTTAACTTGTGCTATGAGGGCGGTCACAGTTTGTTTTTGCAGTTCTTTCCAGCCATGACGGCGGGGATGCTGATGGGGAGACAACGCGTTTTCTAGGGAAGCCTTGTGAAAGTATCCACACCGGTTTTTACGTTATGATTACACTTTGATCTAAGCCAGGGGTGAAGAACTGTAGTCTGGCAACTTTTAGATGCGTCTCTGGTCCAACATAGCATCCTTAAATCAGTCAGCTTCTAAATCTTGACTGTTGCCCTGATTAACATTCTCCTGGTGCGTTGATATTCAATGACAAACTGTATTTATTAGCAACATGGTTTCTGAGTACAACTGATTGCACTTGGTTATATTTAGCACTTTACTATGTAAAGGAGATCAAGTGCATATGCAAGACAGGCTTTTTTACGAGCAAATGTTTTTGAAAGCCACGTATCATTTTCCTTCCGCTTCACAGTTGCGCGCCGCTTTGTGTTGGGTTATCACGTGAAATCTCAGAAAAACATGTCTGTGGTCGTAGCATGGTAAAGTGAGTAAATGTTGAAGGAGGATGAATACTGTTGCGAGGCCACAGACGGCCACAAAAGAGAACGGAAGAGAGCCGAGTCGATCCGCCAAAGTCCCGTAAGACTGAGATCGGATCTTTCTGCATTTGCACGCAAAGGGAGAGCTGGCCAGGCCTTTTCCTCGGAGGTAAAAACATGGAGGGGTTATGTTTACATCAGGAGTAGAGGAGAAAGAGGACGCTTACTTTCCCTCTGCGTGAGAGAGCGCTATGGGTAAGAGGAGCTCTGAAATCAATATGTGGCATGCTACAGAGCAACCCATTAAGGGTCTGTTTTCGAAAACCTTGTCAAGGTGCTTCCAGTCAGGCTCACCTTGAGTATTTTCCTCCATATATATTTGCTACGTCTTAGATGTTACTTGTGAGCAAGATCAAGTCCTCCAACAAACAAGCCACTGAAACGGGATGTCTGGTAGTTTAGCCGTCGCCTCCTGCGCTACCTCTGCTCCTCTAAATGGTTTGTGAAGGTTATGGGTCAGGCAGCGTTTTAATTGTTAAGGCAGTAGAAAAAAGTCTAGGAAGTCCTGTTTCCAAATGGAATAAGAGCTAACATATGGTCAACGATAAGAACAAGACAATACAGCATTATTAGGAAAGTCAGTGGAAGAGTTTTCACACTATTGTAGTCTAAAAGGCAGCATCGTTATTATATGCCACTCCCCAATTCATCGCTTCTGTTCAAGAACAAGAACTCCGTCGACATTTCAGTCCTAACATGTCTTTCTGTCGTCCGCTGAATGCACATCACTACTAGCGTCAGCATAAACCTTCCCTGTCATCTCAAACTAGAAAAGTTCCCCTTCAGACTCCCATATCCCATTCCTCCTTCTTTATATAAGTTACTCCTCTTATCTCCTCTCTAGAAATGCCTCCCTGTTCTCTTCTTCCTCAACATGGACAGTTAGTCTTTGTTTCTGTCCCCTGTGTGAGTCTCACTCTCCCGTCTTCCCGCTCCACATCCCTGTAGAGCAGGGACTTCTGGGCCTTCAGGCGGCAGGCCAGCGACATGAAGATGGAGTCGACATTCTGACTTTCCTTTGGGTCCTTCGCTGACGTCTCGAACAGCAGCATGTTGTGGGAATCCGCGAACTTCAATGCCATGTTAGAGGGAACCTGTGGAAAATGGTGACGTTCAGGGAAAGCTTGGCGCTGAAGTGTGAATGAAAACAAATGAATCAACATTTCCTTGAGTTCACCAACCTGGATTTGATCCACAAGGTCACATTTATTTCCCACCAGAACTCGAGGCACTGACGCCGACACCCGATGGCCATTGCACTCCTGCAACAAATTGAGACACAAGAATCAGATTTGGATTCAGCTGTATCGGCTAGGTTTGTGCGCACGTGTTAGCAAATCAGTGAAACTGAAAAACTCACACTGACTCATTATGTTCTTTTTGCTTATATGACGGCATATCAAATTTATTGTAGACTGAAGAAAAGGAGTACAATTCCGTCAGAAAATTCAAAAATTTTATCGAAAAAAAACAAGGACATTTCTGAGTTTGGAAAGTCAAATATTTGCTAGAAAAACAGAAATTTTGAGATTAATCTCAACTTGGAAATTTTTCAAAAAAATGTTTTATTGTTTTTTGGGGCAGAAATTTACTCCTCTTGTTTTTTTTTATATATACAATGGCCCTGAATGCCGTCATAGGTTAACATCCAAGTTTACTCCACAGTAACTATTAGGGAAATGAAGGCTAAAATAGTGAGAAAAAAATCGGCCTTAATATTTAACATTTTACAATAACAATAAACCTTCAATAAAAAACATTTGCAGACCCTAATACAAAAGACTAATAGGAAATTGTTGTTTTTTTCAGCTTCTGCTGACCTCTATCCATGTCTGTAGGTTGCGGAAGGAAGCCATTTTGGTTACATCATAAACAAACACCACTGCGTGGACGTTGCGGTAATAGTGTTCCACCATGGATTTGCGAAAGCGCTCCTGACCTGCCGTGTCCCACACCTGCACCTGTAGAGACAGACAGACAGATTATATTTTCTTCATTAATGGTGACCTTTCTTTTCTCAGTCTATAGTTTGATAGATGAGGTTGTATCAGAACCAAACAAGAACTACAAAATCCACACTTGCAGGTTTTATTGTAACCTTTTAACGATTCACCAAACAATACCAAAAAGAAAGGTATAATGTTATGAGGATAATTACTGGAAATAATAGGAGAATAAAGTCATAACATGATGACTTTATCTGGTAATATTAGGACTTTATTGTCTGAATATTGTGATTTTATTATTGAAATAATATGACTTTATTCGCATATTTTTACAAATTTATTCTCATATTTTTACAAATTTATTCTCATGTTTTTTTTTTCGACTTTATTCTTGGCTTTTTTTTCATAGTACGGCTCTAATGCTCTGTCGTACTTTGCTTATTAAACAATTGGAAGCTAAATTAGAAATGTTTTCTGGCAAAATATTAAGCTGAACTTGTAATTCAGTACCTTCTTGTTTCAATATCTTCAGGCCTCTGTGGAGGAATTTTGAGCCTCTATTATTTCTCATGTTGCTTCATTTCATTAAGGTTTGCAGACATCTGTTTCTGCATAGGTCCTGTCACACCATTTCAGTCTGTGTTTGAGACCATTGTTCTGTTGACGACCCAGTTTGTGTCACGTTTCAGCTTTGTGATGGCAGAAGGCTTCAGCATACGGAGGAGTCGATGATCTACTCAGTTCTCCACCACCGTGCTTCGCTGTTGGTATGAGATGTGCATTTCGGCCAGACATCTTCACTTTGGTCCCATGTGTGAACATTGCTCTACAAGTCTTGCAACTCAGTCGGATGCAACATTTCAAACACTACTCTCCTCCAAAATGTAAGCAAGAGGTTTTGAAATCAGAATCTATTTTCCAAAAGGTTATCTAAGTAGACATCTCCTCTGACTTCTCAGTGCCCTCAGTGCCGAGCCACTCCAAAGGGAGAAGACAGATGGAGGACGATGACCGGACAACCCGGCACATGGAACCAAGATGTTCATAGATCTATTGGAAGCAATAATCGCTTCCCTGAGGCCTGTACAAGTATCTCCTCATCTCCATTGCATGCCGCAGACCAGAAAACAGCCAAAAAATGTTGCTTTTACAAAGGAAGTCACAACAACTGATGATCAACCAGTAATCAGGTGAATCTTATCAGCAGCACCTTCATAAAACGTTTGATCTCGAGGAAGCAGCAAGGCTGTATTTCATTTTGGCTTCATCTGATAACAAGAGAAGAATCTGTTCCATGTGTTTGCACAACTGAAATTAGGTTTAACTAAGAAAAACGAAATGGAACTAGGAAAAGTCCAGCTTCTTTTCTTTCTGTCCTTCAAAGGACAAGCAGCTTATGAACCGCTAATGCATCAACATTACAACTCCAGGCATTGTACCAAGACGTTCTCACAGCTTTAGGAGAGCGCCGTTCTCTCTAACTCGATGGAATTATCTGCGTGATCAGTAATGCAACAGACAGTCAGTATTTAGCATGGATTTGATAACATCTGACTGGTCTGTTGCCGAGTCAGTGCTTGGTTGCTGCGGTGACACCGGGACTCAGTGGCAGAATGAGAGGGGGAGGATGAGTTGGTAAAACAAAAACATGATTCTTCACACTGAATAACTAGTGCTGCAAATATACATGCAAAGATTAATATTCCATTTATCGTGAGGCGGTTTGATTACATGGGATTGATCCTGACACACACACAGCCTTAAAGTGGAAGATGTTTGTACAGGAGGTTCAGTGGTTTAGACACGCAGGCCTCAGGGGTAATGTGGACAGCATTTAGTGTCTGTTTTTGACTCAGCATTGTGTGTGTGTGTGTGTGTGTGTGTGTGTGNTGTGTGTGTGTGTGTGTGTGTGTGTGTGCGTGTGTGTGTGTTTGTGTGTGTGTGTGAGTGCGCAGGGGGAATCTAAGGTTGCAGGCATTTTGTTCCTTATAGACACAGATCAACCACTAGAATGAGGCTGGGTACTCAGAATCACAAACTTCAATGTAATTTCTAGAGATCTTGGGTGACAGATCAACTTTTATTAGTGCATAGCTGTGATAAAAATGTGTTTTTGTTTTGTTACTTTTCCCCCCCAAAGAACAATCTAAAAAGTGATTCAATACTTGTGCAGTTACACTCTGGCCATCTCAATTACTTTGCAGTGTTCAAGTCCTGCCATTTATTCTCAGTTAAGTTTAGACATGGAACATTTTAACACGTATGGTTTGATCTAAGCCAGGGGTGTCCAAACATTTTGTTACATGGGCCAAAACAAAAATAATTAATAAAACTAAAATCACTAAATATGTTGTGATTTTCTTTTTTTTTACCTACTCAACAATAAACTAAGCATGAATTACTTTAATTAAACAAATAATCTGATTTTTTGTTTGTAGGAATGGAGTTGTCAAATGTTTTTCTTTATATATATTTTTTGTCCTTATTAAATGAAAAGCCACCAGATTGCTTAATATGTTGGGCTCGATTGAAGAAAACTGCAAAAAGATTTTGTCTGTTCTCAGCAGTAAAAGAAGGATCTAGGTCAGTCTTCATTTGCTGTATGTAGCCAAGGTTTAAAGCAGCAATTAGCAGATTTAGCTTCACCAAGATGAACTTCAGAGTACGAGTCACAGAACAGATGTGGTCCTGGTTACCGTGACAACAGAAGGAAAGCAGAAAACTTGGGGGGAAAAAAAGATCATTCTGTGATATTGATTTAACGATACAAAAGGTGGAAAAATGTGAGGATGCTACAATTACCGATTTGTTAAAATCTCCTTTCCTGTTTTTGTCTCAGTATAAGTCTAAATTAACCGTATAACACCTATATTGTCTTGCTTTGTTTTCAACAACAAAAGGCAACAAATCTTTCAAGTTACCGTGAATTTCTGCGTCCATTTCTTAAATATAAAATACATGGTACAGTGGCGCAAAAAGTGGGTATGCACTACATGCGACGCATAAAGGCGCTGCGCTAGGGGGCGCCAAATCAAGGACTGAAAAATTATTCTGTATTGAGGCGCCATTTCTTTTTCTTCTTTTTTGAATCGTGTTCCTTCGACGGCGTTTTTACGCCCATTGTAGATAGAGAGAAAGGAGGAGTAAATTTTCTTAAGTAAATAAATACATAAAATAAAAATTAAATTTGAAACTTTGAGAATAAACTCAGAAATATTCTAGAAAATACTTGGAAATGTCAGAGTTAAAAAAAAATTACTTTTGAAAGTCAGATGTTTTCAAAAAAAAAAAAAACATTCTGACATTAGTCTCAGAATTTCTGTTTACTTTAGCCTCTTGCAAATTTTTTACTTTTCCTGCTCAGAAATGTCCTTGTTTTTATTTTTATTTTTTAATAGTCTAAGATTATTATTTATTTCTCCTTTTCCCCCTACCCACAATAACCCTAATAGGCCGTCTGATGTTGTCGACTGATGACAATAGAGAGGCAGAAAAAAAAAGCTATCGGTGGCAGAAAACAAACAAAAAAAGGACAGACAAGGATAAAAATGTTACAGGGATGACAAAAGCTTTTCAAAGTGGTTGATAAACAGTAGGTAAGTTAATTCAGTCTATCCAGAGGAGGCTTGCAAAAATTCAGGTTAACTCAAGTTACTTGTAAAATGACAGGCCACTGTTGTTTTTGCAATGTGAGCCGTAGTTACAGGTGTGAAGGGTGCTATAATACATACCTCAGAAAGTACATATCAGCACCCCTGCCCATAGATAATCAATAAAGCTGAGGAGGAGAACTGTGCTTTCACAGCCTGGGGGATTAATAAGAGACCAGGCCCGAGTCATCCTCTGAGCTGAAGCCCGGGGAGGGGGAGGGGCGGAGGGCGAAACACCGCTCCTCTCGTCCACATCCAGCTCCGCCGCTGCCTTTACCTTGATGGTCTCCCCTTCGATCTCCACCGCCTTCTCCCTAAAGTCCACGCCGATCGTGGCCTCGGTCTTGTCGGGGAAGCTGCCCCCCGTGAAGCGGAAGGTGAGGCATGTCTTCCCCACGTTGGAGTCCCCGATGACGATGATCTTAAAGATCCGCGTCTGGATGCTCGTATCCAGGGAGGAGGTGCTCAGGTCCACGGAGGAGGTGAGGCTCGGGGCGGCGTCGCTGCTGCTGCTGGCTCGACTCCGGCCGGCTCTGTAGAAATCCATGGAGGATGTCAGGATGGTGACATTGTCGTCCGCTCGGTTTCTTCTGGATGCTCCTCTCCCCGCGCTCCCTTCTCCTCCGATGCCGCCGCCCGGAACTCGGGTCTCCTCCTCCGGGGAATCCTTGGTCATTATTGCCGGAGGAGGCGATGCGCAAGTCGGGGTGCGTGAATGGAGAGAAGTGGGGGGTTGGACGGATTGAGAGGAGAGTGAAGGGAGGAGAAAGGGAGGAGGAGACCAGAGATGCAACAATGACCACGATGCTGTCTTTCAGCAAGTGACGGAAGCCTTAAAGGGAGAAGAATCATTATCAATTTAACAAAACAATGACTGATTTAAGCCTGAATCACAACAGCATGAATGCATTTGTAAGTTTTTAAAAGTAATTTATCTGAATTATTATTATTTTTTTTCCATTCTGGACTTCATCTTGAAAAGATAAGAACTGGTTGTAGATGTTTGTACTTCATGGTTCATCTTTTCTAATCTATTTGGTAGAGATGGGCGGATCTATCCAAAAATATCACTAATATCGATTCTAAGTTGGTGTCAGTATCACATTATTACCAGCGTGATAAGATCGAAACTTTTAGTTTCAGATTACCTCTTGACAATTTTGTTTTGTTTCTATATTGTAGTTTAGAAATTCTACCTTAGAACAGATTTCGGTTTGGATTTTCTCTCAAATGATAATTTTCTGTGCTCTGTTTGCTTAGAAAAAATATGCATACTAATGTGTTTTGCTTTTCACTTGCTGTGTTTTGCTTTTTTTCTGGTTTGTACTGGTTGTCATGTTAATATGTTATCAAAGTATTTCATAAAGGTGTTTTGTAGACACCTTTAAACTTTGTCTAAATTTTGTCACAGGTTTGAACAAAGATAAATAAAAGGAACAACAACAAATACCCATGAATGTCAGAAGTTTGATGATATATCAAACTTAAATTAAAAGTATCAGTATTGGTATCAGTATTGGCGATACAGGCCTTGTATTTACTTGGTATTGAATCAATACCAAAAAATGCAATATGTCACAGATAATTATTTCTCAATTATCAAAGAAAAAAATTATTGATTTTTCTGATTACACAGGACTGCACATTTCCTATCCTCACTTTATTATGTGCATGATAAATATTTTCAACTTTTTTCCCCCAGAAAAGTAACCAGCACATGTTTATGAATCACATGAACATGAATCAAAGAACTTCTAAATAAAAGGGTTTTTTTTCTTTTAGGTACAATGTCATGGCGACTCTGAATTTTCTCACGCAGCCTTGCCACATGATCTGATCAGCCAGTTCACATTGTCACATTCCACAAAATAACCCAGTTGTTAAAATGCTGAGGATTGTGGCAAACCTAGATTCCAGTCATCTTTAACATAATGTGAAGATGCCATATTAAATTAATACTATATGCAGTCATATTGAAATGTAAACTCTGTTGCATAACTAAATTATGAGAGCTACAGGGTTTTATTCTGAATCAGAACAAAATAAAGTGGACTTCATTGTCTCAGTCAGAACATCTAATAACAGAATTTTACTTATTTCTAAGTCCAAAAGGTGAGCTAAGGTTTAAGGTTTATTCTGTAAAAATTGACTTTTTTTTTCTTTTTACATTGAGTTGTCTATTTTTCTAATGACACAAAACTGTATCACATATGATCACATAATATTTTCTTGATCTAATAAATCTGTTTTGTCAAACAATACATTTTTCCCTCTCTTCAAAGTGACATAAATGATGAAAATGAGGCTGCTCCAGCTTCCTGTCCAGATATCCCCAACATGCTACTAGAGAGAGCAGCTGAAACACCAGCAGTTCAAACGTATGACGTTTAAAAAAGCCCTTCTATTCTCTATGGAGCGAGAATAGATTTATTTATTTAAATAAAATGTGGACTTTTTCTCCGTTAACGCTTAACTGAGAAAAAAGCCTCCAGTCGCTAGGCGGCAGCACTGTTCAAATTAAGCAACAGACTGCCTGTTCAAAAAAGCCAGATACTTGCTGGTGTAAACAGAGCTGACAGTGAGTGACGGAGGAGGAGACAAGCGCGAAGGTTTTAAAACATATCTACCTCCACAGAGGAGAGATGGAGAAGTTTGTGACAGTGTAAAGAAAAAC
The DNA here is from genome assembly GCF_000485575.1 of Poecilia formosa. Taxonomy (NCBI): domain Eukaryota; kingdom Metazoa; phylum Chordata; class Actinopteri; order Cyprinodontiformes; family Poeciliidae; genus Poecilia; species Poecilia formosa. Next base: position 370,012 of record NW_006800160.1, on the reverse strand, counting down.
GGCAGAGGAGGTTAGTAAAGAAAGTATGACGGATTATTAGGTCAGGCTATTTTTTTTAATACAAAAAGAAATACAAGAATTATACTACTGGCAGAATAAAGACGCAATACTGACTAAAAATGTCATTTGAATGAGAAAAACGCTTAGATAAAGTTATCAAGATCTGACATGACTAGCCCAGCAAGTCCGTGGTTCTTTCTTTGAAATGTTGAATAGTTTAAACAATCATTTCAAAGTCCTGGACAGATAATAATTTCATTTTGATGTGTTAAAAGGTTAAAAATGTCCTTATTGTAAAACTGATGCCAAGTTGCTTGCTCTTCTCAAACAACTTTTTTATACAACATTTTTTTTTCTCGTATTACAAACAAAAAACCTTAGTCTGGTGAAACTGAAGTTGACTAAAGGGCGACGCCACATCATTTTTCACCACCGTCAGCATCTTTCACCTACACTAGTTAAAAAACTACAGCACGTGGACTCTTTAAACCCAGACTAGATTAATTTCGACTAATAGCAGAATATTTAAAACCAAGTTTGTGATTTGTGAAACCTTTAACTGATTTGTGACACTTCAATAAAGGTTGATTTTTATTATTATTATTATTATTATTATTATTATTATTATTATTATTATTATTTTGCATCTGGACCACATGAGAACTTTATGGGACATGGAGGATTTTTTTTCTTCTTTTGCGTTACCTCGCAAAACGTCTGCGTTTTCTCGCAATAATGCACTAATCAGTTCGTGTGGCATTATTGAATAATGCAAGCCTTTCTTAAGGTGGCCATCGTACTTTCTGCTATAAGGCTTTTGTGAGATTTTTCCATGTATGTTAATATCTTATTGTGAAATGTCTGAAGTTTTATGTCTTTTTCTTTAGGATAGAAATGCACCACAAACCTGGGATATAAGCAGAAACTTTCCATAAGAAGGAAAGAAATAAAAAAAATACATCCAAACTATTTGGACTATTTCTGAGTTATCACAGGGTAATAAAGTCATCTGACAGTTTTGATTGTGTCTCTTTTATGTTGGTCTGAATGGTTCAAAGGGATGTTTTCATGTGCAGTTTCATCTCAAACTTACACAGAGAGACATAAACATGCAGTGAATAAATTGATTTACAATCGGTGTTTTGCACCAAAGAGTTCAGACTCTTTAAATATGTATACATTTGAAATTTTAAATTGACATTTGTGACTGTACACAAAATAGACCAGCAAATATTACAGTAAGCTTATTGCGAGGGAATGCTAAAGAAAAATGTTCCCCATGTCCCTTTGAGGACTCTGTAGACCTTAACTCCTCCTTCTCTAAAATGTGCATTATTTTACTGATATTTCCACTTTTAACTTTCTGTTTTCTTCATTTTTTTATCTTAAGTGTAGCAAGATTTGTTTTTACATTTTTTTTCTCTTATACCTGATCAGGGGGTGTCAACTGGGATAATGCTTCTAACAACTTAATGTTCTCTTTCTTCTGGCATTAACGTTTTGCTATTTTTAATACAGAATGTACTCCTATGCTAGTGCTTCTTTTTCAGTGTATTTGCTTAAACCCCCGGTGGGTCATGGTAGATGGCTGCTCACACTGAGCCAGCTTCTGTGGGAAGTTTCTTTCAGGTTAGAGGAAGTGTTTGCTCTCCATCACTACATGCTTGCTTGCTATACGGTTTTGCTGCAAAGTTAAAGACAAATGCAAAGTGGTTATAAATTGAACTTGGAAATTGTTTTGAGACATAATATAATTTCACTTGCTGATAAATTTCCCAAAATAAAAGGGCTTTCCACTAATATTCTAATCTATCTTTAAATACTGCTGGAATGTAGTGTGTTATTTTACTAGATAAATGTGTCACCAATTTTATGGAGACATAAAGACTGTCTTCACCATAGAGTCATTTTCTTTTTTCTGAAAACCGCAGCCAGACTGTTCTTGCGTTTAGCAAAAGACAAAGGAGACAAAAAAAAGTTTCACTTACCTTTTTCATTTGTACCTCACAAAGAAGCAGCACAGTGTTTGTGATGCTCAGCTTTCATTTGAACTCAACCCTGCAGTAGCATCACCTGCGAGACACACGCCCGCCCGCCCACCTCTGTTGACACGGCACAGCTGTCTGCCGACAGCAGACTGAAATGTGGACGGAATGACAAAACACTTGTCCCTATTTCTTCCTTTCACAAGCACAAACACAGGCGTGCCGCTCGATCTCTTCCTCTGAGAGACACCCACATAATCTCTTTCTCATACAGATACAGCGAGCACACACTGGCAGCGTTAAACAATCCCAAGGCTTCTGTCTTACAAAGCTCCCCTTCATCCTGGGTAAAAGGCCCGTTTGTCTCGGAAAGATGCTCAGTGGGACATTCACGTCCTGAAGAACACAAACCAGCAGCGAAAGACAGAAATGATTTGCATAATATGTAGATATTTTGATGCAGAAATCACACGCGCTCCCCGGTGTTCTGTTTTCAAATCTCTCTGCGCTGATTTCCCTGTCGTTCAACGCCAACAGCGATGTGAAAGTTCATTTGTATCCTTATAGATTTCTGTCTGTTTTATTGTTTTTGTCACACTTACATTGAATCTTTAATTTTGAAAAATGTATTTTCCATTTTCCAGACTGCAAACACACAGGCTGTTTGTTCTACTTGAGACAGACCAGAGTTTATTTTTCTCAGACAGTTTGCTTTGTTTAGGCTCATCATTTTCTGGACAACATGCTGGAGAGCTTCCTGTGGTAGCGCCCCAGATGAACAGCTCCTGTAATTTCTTGAAGGCAGTTGTTCTGCTTTCAGGGTTTCCCCCACAAAACCTGCTAAGCTCGACGGCTAGGGCAGTCAACCAGTGGCCCATCGTGTTTTTGTGTTAAAAAAATGTTAAAAGTCACAAAAATTCAGAGCTGCAGGCATCACAGTTTGTGTGAGGTCCAGTTCAATGTACCAACTATAAACTTAGTTTAACCTGTCTTTACTATCACTGTTACTGGTGTATAGAAGCCCTATTTAAATTAAATAAATGATACTTAACCTGGTAGGTGGGCAAGTAGGGCCTGGTGGCCTGCCAGGCTTATAATACACTGGGGGAAACCCTGGTTTTTAAAAGTGAGTTGTTAAAGTGAACCAAACTAAATGATGTTGAGAAATTTTGGGCTTTCCTCACCCAACTGAACCCGCCAAGACTAATCAGTGTTAAAACACCCCTAGAAGCGGCCTTGTGACCTTTTTCTGACCAATTAATGGACGTAACTTTCTCAACTAATCTTACATCAGAGCATGAGGTGTTGCTTTTTGAGTTTTTCTAGAATATTTCATAAAACCTTGCTAACTTCAGAAAGTGAGTACTGAGGTAATCGATAAAAACATCAACACCTGTTTATTCTGTTAACTCATAAATTATGCAAACATATTTTCATGTTGTCACAATGTGCCTGTAATGCCAGAAATGTGAGAGAATAGACACGATAATTACACTTGTAGAACATTATGCAATGTACATGTTTCAACGTAGAGCAAGATCTGAGAGCATTTTGACCTTCATATGGAAAATACCCCAAAATTTCCCAATATGTGGCACTTATCACCATGCTGTTGTTTGCTAAGGATCCAAGTATAATGAAGCCTTGGTAGTGGGGAGTTAGAGACCACAGCCACCCAAAAATAGCTGAAGTCCACAAATATTTTAGATTTTCTCTAAAAATGCTTATAACTGCCTATTTTAATAGTTCAAATATACCTTAATATGCAATAATACACACAATGGAAACAATCTGAGCCCAACTGCAGAAGCTAACATCCATGGTCTGCCTTATTTCTGCTCGTGGGGGTACAGCCAATCAGCACCAGGAAACATGAATGGTGCACCTGGATTTGCTGCTTTGTAAACGCCGGCCAATAACATGTCAAGTAGCATTGGTCTCAGGCATTCAGCCTCCGAAGCTGCATTTCCTTTAGGATATTTTTGATATATCCAACTCATAAATCTGCAAATGAGCAAATTTTCCACAAATAATTTTGTTACAAACCACAGAAAAAATGTGCAAACAGGTGTGTGTCCAGTTTATATTTGATTGTGACTCATTCAGGATAACATTTTGTGATGAACTGTACTGTTTCATGAAACGCTAAATTCCTTAAAGATTTTAAGACATGGATATAGATACAGTTGAAAACACTGTAAATTATATTTCTGCCATAACAGAGATAGCTATGTCTAGATATAAGCACCAAATTACACCCAGCCATATTAAGCGCCTACCCCTAGAATATTCAAACACAGAAGATCAACAACAATGCCACATGAAACTTTTGGAATGGTCAAGAAACCAAAGCTTCCTATAGAAAAATATTCTTCATAAAAATATATTTCAGTGTGAATCTGCAGAGTTGAACAAAACTTGAAATGCAAAACAAGTACTGTAGTTACAAAAAAATCTTATCCATAGTATCTCAAGCTTCAAAGCCACAGGTCAAGCTGTTTTACATCTGCCAGCAGAACATCTTGATCATGATTAGTCAGTCCCCAACAAAGAATTTTCACTCAGTCATAGTCTGCTATGAGAGTCATCTGGTCCCTCAAATGACTTGTAGGTATGTTGATTTGAAATCTGTTCCAAGGGCATTTTTAGCATTGCATTTGTAAATTCCAGAGTTTGTCAGCACCGGATTCTGTATGACCAGACTACCCCCGTCTGTCATATGAACCCCTCTCTGCACTGTGTAGTGGTTGTGAGGTAACAGCGTGGTACGCCCAGGTAACGTCCACGAAATATCTGGCTTTGGAATGCCTGTTGCTGCACACCGTAGCATGACTGGGGTTCCTCGAATGACTCTTGTGATGGAGGCCATTGTGCTTGTGATCCGGGGAGGGAAAACCATCACGATAACGGGGTAAGATAGAGTTGAGGATCCAAAAGAGTTTGAGGCTCTACAAATATATGTTCCCTTATCAAAGGGGGCAATCTGCCTCACGTGTAGGGTTCCATTGGTGAGGAAAGATATTCGACCAACGTTCTGTGGTTTGTCCAAAACTACTCCATTGGGTAGGGTCCATGTAATCAGTGCCTGTGGCCAGCTATCAACAGTGCAAGGTAGGTTCAGACTGAGTCCATAAGTGATCTTCATTCCACCTGATTGGATAAAATCATAAGAATTAGATTAGAAATTAACAAAGACAACAAACAAAACTCGGTTAAGCCATAGCCCATAGGCTTGGCCTTGGTATAGCAAATTTTGAGCTTAATTTTCTACTGCTGTTGTGACTCCAAATTATATCTAATTTCTGGAGGGAATACAAAGCATACTCTGAAAGAGAGGTCTTCAACTCATGTCCTCAAGAGCAACTCTCCTGCAACTTTTAGAGGCATCCCTGCTACATCAAACCCGAATCAAATGGTTGAATTATCGCCTCAGGAGCTTTTAATTTTATTCAGATTTATTGGAACAGAAATCTGTCTAAAAGTTGCCAAACTTGGAGCTAAAGACCCGTGTTTGAGGTAAGCAGCTCAGTTGATGCGATTAACCAACTGAAATTTCAGATAAGCCAAACACCTTTTGGATGCAATAAATCCGATTTAAGTGCACTACCTTTATTTTAGGGATAAAAAGTTTTTTTTCTTCTGGACATCATAACAAATAAGGACCAGAATAGTGATTACCTATTAAATTAAAATGATAACTACATGTTATGGATTTGAGAAGCGATAGCCTACCTGTTGTTCCTCTGATCACAGGTTTCCACCCAGCCTCCAGGGAATATCGTTTCTCTGCTTGTCCTGCTATGTTTCTTGCTAGGCACCGGTAAATTCCTTTATCACTTGGCGTTGGCTGATTGATCCACAGAGTCCCATTTCCAAAATGGTGAGTAATACGCTGAAGTCTCCGTCCGGGTGATAACATAGTCCCATTGGGCAGCACCCAAGAAATCTCTGGGATAGGCGTGCCGCGAGCAGGGCACTCCAGAATCAGTTCACCACCATCTTGCTTAATTGGTAAGATCTCAATGTTAGGACTGGCAAAGCTGGGTTTCTCAGCTAGCGACGCCACTTCCATCTCAACTGAAAGGGAAGCTTCACCCAGGTGATTTTTAGCAAAACACTTGTACCTGCCTGCATCCGTCTTCCTAACACCCCTCAGCTCTAGGCTTCCATTCTGGTGGACTTGGAAGCGACCGCCAAGGTAGGGTGGTGTTAGTGAGTGGCCATATGGAGTCAGCCACCAGACCTTGGGTTCAGGTTTTCCCTCCACTCTGCAATCCAGAAGTGCTGTTTGGTATGAAACAGCCAAAAGCTTTGCCGTAGTCTTCCCTCTCACACCGTTGATGTAGGGTTCCTGGAGTTCAGCTTCAACTATCATGTTTTTAATATCATCACCTGCAGAATTTCGTGCCACACAGGCATATTTCCCTTCATCGGCCAGTGTCACTTTCTTCAAAATTAACGTTCCGTCATCTACAACCCTGTATTTGTCTGACAGTGGTGGTATCACATCCGTATGTGGTGAGATCCATGTGATTCTGGGTTTAGGCTCACCTGTTGCCTGACAGCTCAGTTTGACTGACTCTCCCAGTTTCACTTTCACAAGTGATTGTGATTTTAATCCAATTTGTGGAGCATTTGATCCCAGTTTGACACTGAGTTTTCTTTCATCTTTGCCTAGTTTGTTCGTTGCGTGGCAAGTGTAGTCCCCTTCGTCTTTTCTGCCCATCTGCTGAAGAAGTAAAGTTCCATTCCCGTACATCACATAACGTCGATTGCGAAGGCCGCTGTCGTCAGACTGAAGGCCATTGTTAACCAATGTTCCATCTGGAAGACTCCAGGAGACCTCTGGGTTGGGTAGGCCAGTCGCAACACAATCCACCTTGGAACAAAAACAGTGAAGAAGAAGGAAGAATGATTCTGATGGTTTATGTTGTTTTATAGTAGAACCACAGTCTTGATGAAAAAACAAAACCAAACAGAAACCCAGAATTTTCTGTTGTTCGGTTTACAATGGAAATTATAGAAGTAAAATTTAAACCGATACCTGTGACATTAGAATGAGAACAATATTAGTTATTAATATTCTGCTTAATTTTTTAGCAATTACCTGGAAATTCTCTCCGAAAGTCACTCTGGTCTGTGCGGTCCTTACATGTTCAATTCGAGGGGGAGTCATCAGCACTTCTACCTGTTGAGGTAAATACATATTTAATGTTTCAGACAAAAATTGGCATTTTCTAATCACATGTACAGGATTCAGTAGGCATTGACAGTTGCCAAGAAACATTGTTTTCACAATTCCTGGCAAGAACTTTGATATCTTGAAAATATTTGGGTCACAATCTGTACAACATTGTTTTGTGTTGTTGTTAAACATGGACATGTAAAGTGGTTAGCACTGGAAGACTACTAAAATGGTCTTTTGGCTATATAAAGTGAGTAATACACTAGCTTGTTAGCATTTGTAGCATTCACCATGGCAGTGACGCAGTGCAGACATGACTTTCTAGGTTCAAACCCCACATCAGACTGGAGGAGAAAAGGGGATTTAAGTGATTTTGAACATGGCTGTTGTTGGTTGTTGGTGTCAGTCAGACCTTGTCGTCTAAGTATTTCAGAAATTATTGATCTACTGTGATTGTTGTTCACAACCATTGCTCTTATTTTGCATTGAATGGTTTGGAAAAACATTAAGTGAGTGGCAGTAGTATATGTGAAACTGCTTTGTTGATGTCCAAGGTTAGAAAAAATTGGCATAATGGTTCATTTAAACCAAATCATGAAGGACACCATAAATCTTAAAGAAGTCAGCAGAAAACCAAACAAGGTGCAAGAATCAACGGGTTAGACTGCCACTGGTGGTATTAAACTGTAGAAAATATTTTCTTGGCACACTCTTGGCCTCTTAGTACCAGCTGAGCATTATCTAAATGCCACATACAACTTTAGTGTTGTCCATGTTGTCCGCCGCAATGTACCCATCTTTGGATCGTTTCTTCCTACCTGGAACTAGAAAGATGTATGTCTGGTGTAATTCCAAAATACACCAGTAAGCTAATTTTGGAATAAATTTTGGAGAATTGCAGCTTGTTTGAAAACATGCTTTGTAAGGGTTGATATAATAAAACTGTCAGAGGCCAAGAAAGACATTACTTTTAAGTCTTTGAGGAGATGTACAGATTAAATTGATCTTCTAAATTAAGATTAAGATTGATAATGAAAAAAAAAAAACAGACAAATGAGAGAAAAAGAGACCAACTGGAAAGATTATGCTGCAAACTGAACTTCAAGCTATTATGTTTTCTGGTCTTACCTGGAAAAGCTCCATGTCTTCCCCATTAGGCCTCTGAAAGATGCACTGATAATTTCCACCATCCAGCTCTGTTAGCTGAAGGATCCTGAGGGTCCCATTACGAAAAACTTTAATTGGTCTCTCTGGGCTAAAGGCAGAAAAAGATAGATTACAATATTGCAGTTCAATGTAGCTGTTGTTCACAAAGTCAAAGGATATTTCAGTTGCCTGTATTGATGCTCCAGGATGATCTTAGAGGGCAGCTGCCACAAAGTCCCTCTTGAGGATCCAGTGGACTCTGGACAATGGAGGTAGACAGCAGAACCATACAAAGCTGACACAACATGTTGACGGGATGGAGAACCATGACTCTGGGTTGGCGGGATGGGAAGAGGAGGAGGAGGAGGACGTTGGCCAAATAAAGAGGAGGAATCTTCTTTCACCTCCAGCAGGACTGTTCGCTTGGCAACACCCACTGCGTTGCTGGCCAAACACTCGTACCTGTAAAGGTAGATGGGAATTTGGTTTGTCAAACTCCTTCTGACCTTGAGCTCACTTTGCATTTGGTTATGAAATATGAAAAAGTTTACAGGTTGGAACCTTTATCAGAGAGGTTCCAGTGTACTTGAATGCAACTGTCCTTTATTTCTAGTGCTGACCTAATTCTAAGTTAACCTCGTCAAGTTCTAATACTAGTTAACTCTGAAATGTTCTGCCTTCCCCATTAGGCCTCTGGAGTTGATTACATTAGCCACATTTGAGGAAGTTTCTGAGATGAAAATTGTATTAACAGTAATATCAGTTGGATATTTTGTCTGTAAAGAGAGGAGAGAGGTTTCTATTCAATTCTGATTGGACAACATTCATGTTGTCATTTCATATACATTATTTATGAGACACATATCACCAAAGCATTTCTGACAATTAGGGCTGTGCAATTTCAGGTAAGCATCTAATTCCAATACTGCTGAAAATTGATAATGTCATTGATTACAATTAACCCTCCTTTTTGGGATCCTTTTCTTTCTTTACCATTAGATACTATGACATAAAGGGAGGACATGTAGTTTATCCACTGATTAATTGTTTCTGAGCATCCAAGGGAGGTACTTACAGATCTGAGTTGCTAAAATGTTTAGGAAGGCAGTCCAAGATACAAGGTTGTTGTCACTAGCTAACCGCTACATAGCTCTTAGCTTTACTCGTGAACCCTGTAAAAACACTTTGTTGCAGACTGAGGTTGGTTTGAATGGTTGATTAGTGAACGATGAACTGTCCTTGATTATTAATCAGGACAATTAGGTTAAAAGTTTAATGTCTGAGAAAAAATATTAACAAATAGGAAAAACTAAGCTACCACTATTCTGGAAGCGTCATTAGCTAAGGTCATAATGTTTTTTGTGTCTACTTTGATATTCACATCATCGCACCAACAGGCAGAACAAAGTTGTTTAAAAAAATCCAAAGTACTGTTAGTGATATGTTTAAATTCAATTAGATATTAATTTTATTAATTAAATTAAGCCAATTTACAGTTCATACCTCCCACCATCAGATGGCATAACATTCTTTACGAACAGTGTCCCATTTGGGAAGACGAATACTCTGCGTCCCAGAAACTGTGATGCTTTAACATGGACGCCTGATGGAAGTATCCATTTCAGAGCAGGCACTGGCTCGCCCTTCGCAGAGCAGTGGGCATACATGCTCCTGTCTGGGTAAATGAACTACTGTAAGCCACAAACAAGACTAGTTCTCAACAGGATTTGAATAGATTGCAGTAGATTTGTTTGTCATCTCTCACCTGGTTGAATGATCACTGTGTCCTGTACTCCTTCACTTATGCTCGGAGGCAAAGCTGCCACGTGGAGTTGATAAGTGACTGTGTCAGCACCAGCTGCATTGCTTGCTATACATTTGTAGTCTCCTTTGCTGGAGAAATTGGCTGAGTGAATTCTGAGTGTCCCGTTCTGAAGCAGCGACATTGGAGAAAGGACAGTGTGAATGGTTCCGGGGTCTCGCACAAACGTCCTGTCTGGGAGAATCCAGGAAATCTGGGCAGGTGGTTTCCCAGAAGCGAGGCAGTCGAATGCCACAGTTTTCCCTAAGTAGATTGATAGTTCTGGGGTCTTGGGCGGCTGGATCCTGGGAGCCTCCGTCTGGACTGCTAGGGTGATCACCATACGATCCGATCCAAACCTGTTGTGCGCTGTGCAGAGGTACTGTCCTCGATCCTGAAGTTGCACATTTTTAATGAAGAAAGTTCCATTCTTGAAGACTTCAAAACGTGACCCGTGTTTGGTGTTGGCTGGGATAGTGGCACCTAGTGGCAGAACAGACAACAAAACAAGATAAAAATTAATCATTTTCAACTTGACTTTGCTTTTTGTCTCTTTCTTCCATTATTTTTCTTTCAATATTTTACCTGTAGAGACTTTGGTCCAAGCGATGTTAGGTTCAGGGTTCCCAGATGCTTTGCAGGGCAGGAGCACATCATCCTCGGCCAGCACTGACACACTTGCTGTACTAAGTGTGGTTATACGAGGTTTCATCCCATTAACTCCAAACAACCACGGGAAAGGAGCAGCAGCTGTTGGATTCGGTGGGTTGATTTGTCCTTAAAAGACGTTTGACATAGCAAAACTATAAAGGGTGCAAAATAGATCTAGAAATATATGTTGGCTCTTTTTAAGACTTACTTCACTGAACAGGCCACCTACCTACATGCAGAGCAGGAGACGTTGTTGGGTTTCCAGGAGGGGTTGGGGGGAGTTCAAGGAATGATGAATATGATGGTTTAGCAGGCTTTAAGTGCTCATGGGAGTAAAAGTATGAAGCAGTGGCTGCTGGTTGTTTCAGAGTTAAAGGTCTATGCAGGGACGGAGAGTCTTTTTTAGGTGTGACTGGAGGAGGAGGTTTGTAGCCAACCCGGGGTTTTGGTGTGGCTATCCTTCCGAGCTGAGCAATCCGATCAAGCTGGGCCTGAAAAAATCAAAACCAGAGCTGGGCATTCTGAACTACTCTTACGCATACTGATTTTTATTTATCTATGTGTCTGTGTTTTGCAAGTTGTACCTAAAAGTTGCCATTTTAAAATATTTTAGGCAGTATATTATATTCTGACCTTGAAAATTTCCCAAAGTGTTTTTGCTGGTGATACGAGTTTGTACTAACGACCACTTAAAACTATTCAAAGGGCTGCAAATACCCCAAAAACCACTTTGGACACTTCTTAGGGCCTTTATCAGTGCGGTCAGTATATTGAAATATTTTACAAACTTCAAATTCACAGGTCAAAATTTGCAAAAGTAATAGCATGCAATAAATCTCTTAATTTATAACAAATTGTAGGAAAGTCTGTTATTTAGTAAAGACGATATTGACTTGTGATGACCGTCCAAGAAAATGAAAGTTATATTTTTCATGTTTTAAATGAATAAAACAAGAAAATAGTTGATAAATTTGCATACAGACATTACCAGGTGTACAATAAGAACCCTAAAATTTCACTGTCCCCAATCTAATTCAAAATCTCAAATGTGGCTAATTGTATAGCCACAGAGTTAAAAGTATATGCAGGGACGGATGATTGTAGATCATCCAAAAAGTATGTATAGCATTACCAGGAGCTTAAAAGAAGTTTGTTTTATAACATAAATAAAACACAAATTCTAATTCCTGAATAACAGGGCAAATAGAAATCCTGCTTCATCAAATATTTCAAAAACACAGCCCTCCTTTTACCTGTCTGTATCGGTTTCTGAGCCTCGAAAGAAACAGATGATCTCTTGTTTGGGTCTTGCTGTCAACATGATGATTTTGATGATTATGATGATAGAAATTGGAAAGGTCTATTCCTGAGACAGTGGGTGTGGGTTTTACAGTCTCAGCTGTTATTTCTGGTCGGTTGGTGACAAACGAGCCATGGCTCCACGGGTGAAGGAAAGGCCAGGATCGATGAGTGGGTGTCAGCCCTATAAACAGACCATGTGTTGTAACTTTGAGTGACTGCTCTCATAACTCTACAACTCATAAATCTACAACAAAGGTTGTTTGAGTAAACAAAATATACACAAGTTTCTGTATATCTTAGCTGTATTTACCTTGCCTTGGGTGAGGAAATGGCCTTTGACCAGACCAGGAAGGGTACATGGGGTAGTATTGATGATGATGATGGTGTGTGGACCAGCGGGAGGTTGGAGGAACTTTAGGGGGCCGAGAATGCCTGCTGGGATTTACTTGACCATGTCTTACTGCATTCCTGTCCTGATCTGTGTGTGTAGTCCTGGAACTACTGGTTTGTCCTCTTTCATGGCTGTTCTGATGCAGCCAAGGATGAAGTGGTTCCATGACTTGTGGGTGGTGGTTTTCAATCTTTTTAGTTGGTTTTGCTGTCTTTGGTTGTGCAGGCAGGTTTTGATCAGGTGAAGGTCTTGTGGTAACTCTTTGTCTGTTACGGGATGTTAACGGAAATTCATCTTGTGAATTGTAGCTCTGAGCAACGATCTCCGGTTTTGATTTTTCCTTGTGTCTCTCACCTCCCTTTGTAAATTTTTCTTGCTCCTCGGATGCGTTCATATTCTCACTCTCATTTACTCTTGCAAGGATTTTATCATTACTTTCATTGTTGCTGTCAGTTCCTTCTGTTTGTCCTTTGAGCCATTCTCTCTCCACTGGGCTTTTCTCAAGGTCTACTACATCTTCAGTTCTCGTTAAAATTTGAGTCTCCAACTTTGGAGTAGGAATGGTCTTTTTATTAGGTAATTCTTGTTGATTCAGATGAGGATTTTTTTCTCTGTCCGGTGGAGAGGGGGTAATGCTATCATGGAGATGGGTGGCAGGAGAGATTTCACTGATTACATCATCTGTAGCTTCCAAACTTTCACCACTCTTGTAGTCATAATCTTCATAGTATTTCTCACTGTTGTCTTCTACCTCATACTCAGCAGGGAGGGGTTCACTGTACTCCAGTGTAGTTGGAGCAGGGGTAGTTGTTGTTGTAGTAGTAGTGGTTGTAGTTGTAGTAGTGGTGGGTGTAGTTGTTGTTGGTGTGGTAATTGTTTTGTGAGGAACAGTTCCTTGGGGGTTGTTAGATGTTTGGTAGAAGGGGTTTTTGTGTGGTTTGAGTTTTCTCATTGGGGGCTTTCTACGTCTTTGAAAGGGTCTTCTCCTGTTAGACCAATCAGGAACAAAGTTTCTTCTTCCCTCGTCAATTTGTTTGGTTTCTGGTTGTTTGACAAGGAGATTAGGTGGAGTTGTGAAACTTTGTACTGTTTTTGGGGTGTGATGAACATGCTGTAAGGATGGTATTGTACTTCCAAGGATAACAGGGCCTACAACTAACAGCTGATTTTGCTGTATTTTGGGTACTTTGTAGACATCCTCCATTTTTCCATTTCTTGAATGGGATTCAGGCTTGACCTTTCCTTGAAAGGGAAACTTTTTTTTCGTTGTATAATAAGGGGTTGTAAAGTACAATAAATTCTCTGCAGTTGTGCTCACACTAGAAGTTGAGGTTTTGACAGTGCCAGCTTGGATTGTTACTGTACTGGGCTCTTCTAGTGACTGCTCAGTAGGCAGAGGAACACTCGGTTTAGCTTTAGCTTTGGCCAGTATCTCCGCCCAGCGATTTGGATCCAATTCCTTAACAGATTTATTGGGCTTTCTCTTTAAATTTTTCATACGTGTTCTCTTAAACAAGCCATTGTTTGGTCGTCCTACCTTCTTTGGAAGCTGAGTAGCAAAAGGCCGTATAGTCTCTTGAAAGCCACCCCCTGAGCCCTCCCCTTCATCTGTTTCTACTGGCAAAATAAGTGGTTCTTTGTCAGTCTGTACTTTGATCTTTTCTACATCCTTTTCTCCTGTTACTTCCACCATGTGAGAAAGCATGTCAACTCCGTACAGATTAGAGGCTAAGCAGCTATATTCCCCTGCATCCTCCTGTGTCATCTTCCTAACCACCAACGTGCCGTTCTCCAACACTTCTGCTCTTCTCGTCTTTTGCGTTGGCAGGAGAACTTGGTTTTTGGGCAGGTACCACAAGGTTTGACTTGGCTGAGCTGAGGTCACCTCACAAGGAAGAGACAGAGAGTTCCCCGTCTTAAGCATAATGTTCTGCCCATTTAAAGCTGTTGGACTAAGTGACCGCTCTTTGACTGTAAGCCTAAGTGGCATCAAGTCCACAGCGGTTTTGCTTCGGACGATGCAGTGGTAGAGACCTGAGTCAGAGACAGAGGCATTGGAAATTATAAGCTGGCCTCTTTCAGATATTTCTACCTTATCTGTCGCTTCCTCTACTGTGGATAAATCAGGAAGCATCCATTCTACTTTTACTTCTGGGTCAGAGGTAACAGCACTGCACTCTAAATGGACCTGTGTACCCTCCGGAGCAGTTTGAACCCTTCCAGTTGTTCCTCTACGGATTAATGCCCAGGAGGAAGTAACATCATTGTCATCCTCTTGCCTCTCATGGCTGTTGATGGTTTTTGTGATTAAAGTGGTGAAATCCATGACAAGTTTCCTTGTTGTTGTCTGTTGCCTGTTTAGCTTTACTGTGACTCTAGGCTGAAGCAGCCATGCTGGTTCCGCTTCTAAATATCCTTTTAATTCTGTGAAATAGGGTGAGTTCTCATTGACAGCCTGGGAATACTGATACGTAACTTTGCTAGTATTAACCCTCTGTTGACCTCTCTCTAAAATTGCTGGGGTTTCATAGTAGTAAGCGACCAGTTGCCAAAGATTTTGCAGTGTTTCTCGATCGATCTCGCACTCCAGGATGGTCACCAGTGACACGTTCACAGATATCTCCATGGGTGACTGAGGATTTGAAGCCCATGCAATGGGTGAGCCATCGCCCGGCTGGCGCACATCACATGACACAAAAGCCCGGTTTCCATGGCTGTCTGAGAGAACGATGGTCAGTTCGCCCAAAGGTTTTTCTAAGTCCCGAGTGTATGGGAGGTCAGGCTCAGCTTCAGACTCCGTCCAAAGAGGATTGTCCCATTGTTTGAGGGGGGATCGAAGAACTGGGCGTTCACAGACGAGCTTGCCTACAGAAAGCTCCAGGAGCTGCGTCTGGTTCAGGAGTTGAGGATAAGAGCACTGAGGGCACGTCTCAGCAGAGCCGCGCTCCTTCTTACATTTCACTACTCCTGGAAAAGAGTGAAGAAAAAGAAAAGGTTGGAAGTCGCAAAACAGTGAAAACAGACAAGAAGAGAAAAAACATTTTCTGATATAAGCATGAAAATATATTGTCAACTGTTGCTGCTTATCCAAACAGAAAGCATATGGGCCTGATTAAATATGTTTAAAAATGTAACAAACGAATGACAAAGCTGTAATTATTTTACCCAAGAGGCAATGGAAGGGGGAGAGAAAGCAAATTAGCTTGGAATAAACAGCCACTAGTCTGATGAACCGGACCAAAGCAATATTTTCTTTTGGGTTCTGGTTCCATGCAAAAACAATGATCTCAGTCTCAGTAGTACTTTGTTATGATTTTTGTAAATATTCATAACAAAAGATCTGGTCTGATCCTTGAAAAAAACTTCCATGAAGCACTCTGTAAGGATTTTTATCTGTTTTCATTTTCATGGTTTCTTTATTGAAACCATGGGTATCTTGCTATCTGGTTATCTAGCTATCTTTTGTTATCTTCCCCATTTTGAAGAGAGGCAAAGAGAATTAGGTCTCTGAGTCACTTAATACCATGTTCAACTTAAAACAGTAAGGTGGGACTTAAAAAAATTCACTTACATTTATTCCTAAGGATTTATTTGAATTTTTATTTTTTTAGAAGAGTCAAGGAGCATTTATTTGTGACTTATATGTGAACATCAATAATGAATGAAGATAATCATTATGGAACCCCACATCTTTGGATGTGGGGTTCCTCCTGGTTCTGTTATGGGACAGCTTTTTTTGTTCAAGGTTTTTTGTGGCACCAGTGGTTTTTATTCATTAATAACGTGACAGGAAGAAGGGCAGAAAGAGAGGGGTAAGACATGCAGTAATAATCTTCTTGCTCTACAAGAGAGCATACGTTTTAAACAAAAAAACAAACAAACAACTAAATTAAAGTATGACATAACATTAAGCATAACCCAAAACAAATGAAAAGCAGGACTCTAATCAACCCAAAACCCAACTAGTCAATTAAGTAATAACTTGTGAATTTTAGCTTGGGTTTTTGAAGTACGAAATTGCCACCTGAACTTCAATCTATTACCGCCTGCAACAAGTCTTCCAGTTTCTTTTCAGAGAAAATTCAAAAGATCAGAGAATTAATCTGCACATCCACTCCAAAGCAGGACCAATGCTGTGCCCAAACAAAACAAATGCAGGAAAAATGACCCAATTTCAACTACTTAATTATAAAACCCTAGAAGAAATTATAAGTCAATTAAGCTCCGGTTCCTGCTGTCTGGATGTCCTACCCACACATTTCTTTAAGAAAGTCCTGCCTGTCGTTGCTAATGATATGATCCAAATAGTAAACTCATCGCTGTCTTCAGGTGTTTTCCCCCAGGCTTTGAAAACAGCAGTTATCAAACCACTTATAAAAAAGAACAATCTAGACAAATCACTACTGCAGAATTACAGGCCGATCTCCAACCTCCCATTCATCAGCAAAGTTATTGAAAAAGCAGTTTTTAAACAATTAAATAACTTCCTAACAATAATGAATCGTTTTGACTCCTTCCAGTCTGGTTTTCGTGCTCACCACAGCACGGAGACGGCCCTTGTAAAAGTGTATCCATGTAAATACAGATTGTGGGAGAACCACAGTGTTGGTTCTGTTGGACCTCAGTGCAGCTTTCGACACTGTTGACCACGACATTTTACTGAATTGACTGGAGAGTTGGGTTGGACTCTCCGGTCCAGTGCTCCACTGGTTGAATCTTACATAAAGAACAGGGACTTCTTTGTTTCAATCGGAAACTTCTAATCAGAGAGGTCAAAGGTCACATGTGGGCTGCTGAACAGAAACAAAACTGAAGTTATTATCTTTGGGCCTAAAGAGGAGCGAACTAAAATCAGTGCACAGCTTCAGTTATTACAACTGAAAACCAGCGATCAGGCCCGAAACCTGGGAGTAGTGATGGACTCTGAGCTGAACCTTCAGAGCCACATTAAGACAGTCACAAAGTCGGCCTTCTATCACCTGAAGAACATCTCCAGGATTAGAGGACTAATGTCTCAGCACGATCTAGAGAAACTCATCCATGCGTTTATCTTCANCTATCACCTGAAGAACATCTCCAGGATTAGAGGACTAATGTCTCAGCACGATCTAGAGAAACTCATCCATGCGTTTATCTTCAGCCGCATTGATTACTGCAACAGCGTCTTCACAGGTCTGACTAATAAATCAATCCTCCAGCTGCAGCTGATCCAGAACGCTGCTGCTCGCGTTCTCACTAAAACCAGGAAGATAGAGCACATATCACCAGTTTTAAAGTTCCTACACTGTTTTCCTGTAGCTCAAAGAATAGATTTTAAAATACTGTTGTTAGTTTATAAATCACTGAACGGTTTAGCACCACAATACCTTAAAGTTCTGTTGTTGCTGTACCAACCGTCTAGACCCCTCAGATCTTCTGGTTCTGGTCTGCTCTGCATCCCCAGAACCAGAACCAAATGAGGAGAAGCAGCATTCAGTTTCTATGCACCACAAATTTGGAATAAACTTCCAGAAAACTGTAAAACAGCTGAAACACTGAGTGCCTTTAAATCTCAACTTAAAACCCACCTGTTTAGAGTTGCTTATGGCTAAATTAGGATTAGAGTGTGGGTTTTGATGTCTTCGATGTTTTTGATGTTTTTAATGTTTTTATCTTTACTTTTCATCTATTTATTAATGTCACATACTGTTTTTATTTTTTTCTTTAATTATGTAAAGCACCTTGAAATGCCTTGCTGCTGAAATGTGCTATACAAATAAAATTTGATTGATTGATTGATTGAAGGGTCCATGGAAGGTGCATCATAGAAAAAAGGCTTTTGCTATTTATTTTCTTAATTTCTATACTTTAAAAAAAGAAACATGAGTTCCTCTCCAGCCCACAAAGAAGAAGATAAATGTTTATTGATTTACCTTTGTGAGTAGTGCTCCATTCCACAAACCAGTGAAGCTGGCAGTCACAGTTCCAGGGATTACCGTGGATCGTGAGGAGCTCCAGCCTGGGAGCCGTTTTTAACGCCGCAGGAGGAAGCTCCTCCAGCAGGTTATCTGCTAGGTGTAAGTGTCTAAGAAAAAAACATGGTTTTTTGTCATTAATTGTGTACTGCATACATATTATACATTCCTAAGTAAAATTCTTGGCCTAAAATTTAAGAAATGTATAACTGGAGAAAAGCTCCAGCAGTTGAGTTTCTTACTTGAGTCCAGAGGTCCAAAAGCTTCCTAGTACCGAGACTGTTATGAAGGTGTGAGGATGGATTTGGTTCAGCTGGTTCCCTTCCAGTTGTAGGAGTTTCAGAGAGGTAAGACCAGAAAAGGAGTAGGGCTCTATAAAATTGATAAGGTTGTGATCCAGGTGGAGCCGGACCAGAGTGACCAGGCCCTCGAAGAGACCAGAACTCACTGATGTGAGCTTGTTGTAGCTCAGCTTCAGGATCTGTTTGAAATAAAATAAGAAAGTTCACTTGCTATTAGCTATTTTTACACAATGAAACTTCAATAGCAACTGCAGCTTATAGACTCTGTTCCTGAGAATGAACCAAACAGATGTTGTTCTGTCTCGGTCTGGTCAAGTAATATTAAGTCACATAAGGTCCAGTGTCCTGTTTTTGTTTCCCAGTGTATTTTCCAATTGGCCCAATGTAATGTGTTTGTTGTTTCTCATCTATTTCGTTGGCATTGACTTTTGTTTTGATTAAGATCAAATTCAGCCTGTAACTGCAGCCATATGGACCTGGCAAGAGGGAAGCAATCACAGTGCAGCTAATTACTGTCCAAAGTAGGGATTACGTAGGAAAGAATTACCGTGATTTCGTTTGTTCGGTAAACTGCATGCACTAGCTTTGGCCGGCCTCATTACCGCAATTTTTCTTTGTGATGTTCCAGCCCTGAAGAAAATTACAGTAACATTTAAAGAAGATTCATCTGAGGAGTAGTATGTCACAGCAAACCTGGGTGTGGGTTTTCATGTCCACTTATAACTTAATCTAGGCTGTTTTTTGTTGTTGTTTTTACTTTTTGACCCGGAAAAATGATCTTCAGACAAATGTGAAGACAACATATACAGAAAGTTCTGTAAGATATACATTAGGTTTGATCAAATGTTTCCTTTGGTTACATTGGTAACTGTGATCTGCTAAAACTGATGAAAAACAAAATAAAACCAAAGAATTAGTAACAATATTGGTCCAGTTAATACTTCCTGATAGTTGTCTAATGTCAAATTATGTCGTTTCAAATTTTTTAAAACTTTGTAATATACAGAAAAATATTACATCTAGACTCTGTAACATCAGAACAGTTAAAGACAGACTTACAGTAAACCAGCACCCACCAGTTTTACCACCTCTTCAACAAATCTGTTCCCAACAGACATTCATTAATAAAAATTAAAAAAAAATCAGTTTCATCATGGTCTTGGAGTGAGACTGGACTGGAATCCACTACTAAAATACAATGAATGCAAAATGGAAATACTACCAAAGCCAAACTCTACCACATGTTCACATTGAAGCTGTCAGTAACAAGTCAGCTCCCTTCATCTGAATACAGATATCTTAGTGACTCAGAGAGCAAAGACAATACTACCACCAACACACTCATTTGTGTCTCCATCTTGCTACTATAACTTTTTTTTCCTTCTAAGCATGCTACAGCTGCCATAAGCACCCAACACTGCCACCTAGAGTTTAGAACAATATGAGAATGAGCCGCACAAAGTAGCTATAAATGCTGTAAAAGTTGTCGGCTTGATTCTGTGCGTCTGTAGATGCGCCAAGCATAAACCGTTCTCATGATTGCTAACCAGATTTTAGAAAGGTGCAACTGGTATTTCACTGACGCTGGAAGACCTCCTGTCCATCACGGCAATCTTTAGCTCCCACTACAGATTCCCTCTCAAGAACCTTTCCAAAACGTTAATGTTGCTTCCAGTCAGAAGAACATGCCAATGCATGCGCTAACAATAAAAAAAAGTACCTGCAGTGACCGCAGGGTGTAGAAAGCCCCAGGCTGGACCCTGCTAATGTCGTTTCCATGCAACATGAGCATTTCCAGTTGCCGCAATGACCTGAACTCTGACCCCTCCACCTCTGTCAGGCTGTTGTAACTGTAAGAGAAAGAAAATAAACATAGTCTGCAATGAAAAGAGAACCTTCAGGATCAATTGGGTGGTCTGGTATAGAAGGTGAGGATCGAGAGGTATGTTACTAGCTGTTTGCTAGCCACGGTTTGTCTGGGGAATGAGCTCATTGAAGAGAAAGTTAAGAAAAACACTGGAGGGAATGACAGAGTGGAGGATGGAGGAGTAGCAGAGAGAATTTGGCCAACCTTTGACCTACAGTGCTTTTCTCCACCTCTAAACCAAGCAGCTTTAAGGTTTAGCATTTAGTTTCTCAGATAGGTTTCTTATTTTGGTATGAACCAGAATTATCCTGTTTAGAACAGATTACACTTTCAGACTAAATTCAGAAGATTCAAGAACAAAATGTGATTTACAGCAGCAAATCAAAGTGTCAGCTGGATCTGGATGGATTTATGTCACGGCTGTCAGAGTTATCGACCAGGAAGCTGCAGATACCCCTATGCATCCAAACACACATGGAACTTTCCAGAATTTGCTTTCTCCCCCCTGTACTGCCCACCTTTCATTAAAACCAGTCAGCTGGCGATATATCATGCGGATCTCACTTTCATCCCCAGTGTCTTACACTACCATGAATGCACACATTTTAGTGTAGGTTTCCCCATCGGGGGCTCAGCTTCAAACCCTGGCAGGTTTAGTGCTCTTTTGTTAACAAAAGCAGATGCACTCCTTCACTCTGCAGGACTTTCAGATACTTGCAGAAGGAATATGAGGAAGGATTCAAGTTGTGCACTCAACTACTCAACTACAGCTGGTTGTTTCCAAGTCGCTTTGGAGTGGCTATTTATATATGCGGTGTTTTGGGGAAATTATAGTTGGCCATTTTACAGAAGAGCTTTGGATTCAACAGGTTAGAATGACAATCTCGACTTCTGAGAAACTGTGGCAGCAGCTGCATGTTGCCCATGGAGGCCGGTGCCTACAAATACATACTTTGCTGCTTTATACAAACTGGCGTGAAACTTTATTTCAGTTTTACGAAGTACACTCATTTCAAACCAGCTGGAAAAAACAGTTCCTCCAATTGCAAAAACATTTTATCAGAAAACTTGTGGTAAAACATTTTTAGAGGAGGCCTCAATTACTAGAACATTTATTTTAGGTTCCTAACCCCCAACAAATACCTGGGTCCGCTGTATCTTGTGTTGGTCCATCACATTAAATTACCCCCCAAATTACTCTGTTTATGGTTTCAATGCAACAAAATGCAGAAAAGTTTTCTGAATTAATACTTTTGCGAGCCACTCTCTGTCAAGTCCTAATGCGTCGATCTGAAATCAGATTTTACCTCACTGTGTACACTAACAAGGCTCCAGCTGATTTCCTCCCCAATTAATGTCTTGGTGCTTAGCTGTTGCTGGTTAAGTGAATCCTTCCTCAGATTCCACTTTGGACAACAAAGAACTTGTCTCCAGTGTTCCAAGACAGAGACAAAATGTCTCAAAAGTAGAACTGTTTCCATAAGTGCTTGATCGTTTGTTGTCTAATGACAACATTTCACTTCCACTCTGTTCCTTGTGGCATCCTGATGAGTGGGAGAGTTTCCATCCCCCTTAGTGACTACCTGCCTTCTGTTTTGAATGATGTGGCTGAGTCTTACCCCAGGTTGAGCCTCTCTGTGGTTTTAGGGAAGGCCTTGGGAATGGTGGCGAGGTGTCTGAAGGTGCAGTGGACCTCCTTAGTGCCTGGGCAGCTGCAGCTCCGCGGGCAGGATGGAACACTGTGGACCAGCTACGGGACACATGAAGGACAATGAAGGTTAAAAAAAGAGGAGAAAATTAAGACAGGACTTTTTTTTTTTTTAGAAAGAAATTATTCAAACTATCCACCTTAGACTTAATATTTCAGTAGAAAATGTTAAGCTTTCCCATAATTGACGGAAAGTCGAACCACCTGCATTGCTCTTCATAAGAAAGCTAGTGGTTATTCACCTCTCCTGACATTGTAACTTTAACTGCTCCCATCCACAATAAATCAACAGCGTCTGCAATAATGATTTACCGAATGCAGTAGGAGTGATGAGAAGAACAGGGGGATCCACGCTGCAGCCAGCCTGCAGAGTGATTTGGTGCGGAAAAAAAGCCCCATGACTGGAGGTCTGTCAGAGTCCTCCCAATGTCAACATACCTGCAGACAGTGGTGATTACACAGATTAATGTCGACAAAAATGCGTTCATGCATTTAATCCAGGAGCAACAAATATAAACCAGTAGCCATCGGGAGTAATTGATACTTTGAGAAACGTCAATAGTAAAAATGTTAATGCTTATTAATCCTAAGAAGAATCTTCATCAGAAAGTGCCTCTAAATGTAAGGGCCTGAGGACTGAGCCTTGGGGAACACCGGTTGTAATAGTGAGGAAAGCAGAGGAGAAATAATACGTTCAATATTTCAGCTCATTCAACATCTTTTCAGTCTGTTATCCTTCGATAGAGCTGGTGTTCCCCACGGCTTAGTTCTTGGGGCTCTACATTTTATTATCTACCTTTGTTGGGTCACATTTTTTGTAAATCCGTTTCTGGATGACACCCAGCTCCACCTGTCCACCAAACCTGACGCCACAACTCTACCTTCTCCGATTGGCTCCATGAACTCAATTGCTGGTTTTCGAATCATTTTCTTCAGCTTATTAGAGAAAAAAACAGATCTCATTCTTGTTGGCACAAAACATCCTTTCCAAATCCGATGGTTTTTCTCCTTCCACTTAGCTCCATGCTTTCACCTTCCCCTAAATTCTAGGCGTCGTCATCGACAGGACCCTTTCCTTCCACTCCCACATCCACAATGTGATTCCGTACATCCATCCCCACCTCCATAATATAAATCATCTCTATCACTCTCTCACCGGCCTGTATGCAAAAAATGTGCTCAAAAACTAACTGAATATCAGACACAATATAACATGGTTGCGGCAGAATCATACTGCGGGACGCTTTTCTTAAGCAGAGATGGGGAAGTTGGTTGGAGGAGAAAGGAGCCAAATGTAGGACAAGAAAACCCGTGAAAGGCTGCATGAGACTTGAGATCCTTAAGATACAAACAAAGCTACAGTAGATGTTTTTTTATTGTTAGAATGGCCCAGTTAAAGTCCAAAACTAAATCCAATTGGAAACCTGTGGTAAGGCTTGAAAACAGATGTTCACATAATGCACTCCTTCCAATCTGAATTAGCAAAACCCTCAGATGTGCAAAGCTATTTGAGAACTAACCCAACAGACTCGAAGAAAAATACAAAAACACTCACAACACACACAAATAATCTTAAAAACTAAACATCCGTTTGCTTTTAAAATTTGCCCAACTTTGTGTTAGTCTGTAAAATCCCACTAAAATGACGTGTCGTGACGTGACCGAACGTCAAAAATGTCCATCCTTGAGTCCCTTTGCGTCTCTACCTGAATAAATTGCACGTATAGTATTTTGTTCCATATTCATATTCAGTCTTTGATCTTCTGACAGAGGTTTCGGGATGAGGATGAACACATTCCTCATCTTAGATTCAGTTGTCGTTTTTAGCTTTGATTCCTCCCGATGAAAGAAAGAAATTATTCTAATGTGATGCAAACCTCCACGCATTCATAAACGTTTCCCTTTGCTGGAGATTAGATTTGGAAATGAAAGAGATGGGGGAAGAGAGACAGGACATTAGTGAGTCTGAGGAAAAATATGAGAGTTGTGAGAAAAATCCCCAAGCTTGGGATTACATTATCAAACTCTTTTCCCTCCAGGCTGACAGAGCTGCTCAGAAAGCGTTGAATACGTGTCTAAATCCTGAATGTCACTGGGTGTGTGTTTTCTCATGGAGGGAGAACAATGAACTAATCTTCTGTTTGTCCAACATAATCATACTGAAGAGCAGCAATACATCTTTTTCTGTCAGCACACAATCAACCCATCAATTGTCTCTACTCTGGATTAAAGGCTCAACTTTTAATCTTGACCTGTTCAGAGTCTCTTCAGGTGGGGGTGACACAAGGGAAAAAAATTAACAAGGAAAAGTAACTGCAGACATTTAGCCAACTTTTCCAAACCTATAAGCTTTTCATTCATCCAGCCACTAGGGGGTGCTGTTATTAAAGTGCTGGCTGTGCATAGCTGGAATGGAGCTGTCTGCCTTTTACATCCAAAAACTCAATGAAGACTTAATATGGAGTTACCAGATTCACTGGTGAATTTGTTTGGATCCTGTTGTTAATTTTACTGCTAGGATCTGTTTCTAGGTTCCGTTTTGTCTATTATATTAGTTCTCCATCGTGGAGTTTGGACATGTTTGATAAGTTTGTGGATAAAATTATTACAGTTAACAGTAACTGAAATAGGACTACTGGTTATTTATGTCTGTTGTAAAGGCCTTTCTTTAAAAAAACAAGCGTTATGTGTTTTTCAGGCACATTGTGCTATTTTATATCGCAATCAAGTAACTATGTCACCTTCAGTTGTTATAAAAATGCTACATGTATATATGTGTCAAATATAACTTAGTAAAACAACTTCCTAGATTAATGCCTTGATATTGGATCTCTGTCTCTTTAAGAAGCTCCTGCTCTTTCTGAAACTCCATCTTCATGAAGTCATCACAACATGGCTCCTCTATTTACCCTTTAACAATGTTTTTACCAGCGTTCCACATAAATAGTTTCTATAATGAGCTCAGCTGATGCACAGCTTCACCAGGTGTTTGCTAATTGCTGCTGGCTAGTCTGAAGGAGCTGAATGGGGGGCTTACTGGGGAGTGTTGCTCTGTGAAGTTTGGAAGCTTAGAAACTGTAGCTTAGAGGAGGAGCTTTGTCCTCAAAGGTGGGGCTAGGTCCACCCAGGCGTTTTGCACAGCTGAATGGTTGCCATGGAGATTTAAGAATTTCTCAAACATGCATGAAAGAATCAAGGCGACACTCCAGGTCTGTTTTGATGACCAAATAACATTATAGCATGATCTAAAACTAAAGAAAGTCAATTTTAATTCACACTGCCCCTTTAACAGTTCAGTTAAACTGCCATTGGCTGTATTATTTTTATGGTGTTTTTTAACTTCTTTTGAAATGCTAATGCTTGTGGCATTCTTACTGAAGTGCCTGCAGATGCCTGGGCTTATGTTCAGTTTATGCTATCAGAGTGTTGAATGTATTTTCAATGAATGAGTTGATGCTTCTTGTGCAACATCAATATGATTAATTAGTTATTAAACAAGCTAATTTGTGATTAATGAAAAATTTAGTTATTCAAACATAGGCTGTTTGGATTTATTTTGAAACATTACTGTCAACTGTATACTTGATTTGTTGACTGCTTATTGCTAACTTCACTTTTTCCTGACCTTATTTACAGGTCTGTTTGTTTTGGGACCACAGAAGTACTGCTAAGTGTGGGATCCTGGTAAGATTATTATTATTATTTTCTTCTCTTTTTTTTTATTATCTCTGGAGCTTCTTGAGTTTGTATTTTAGATCAATATTTATTTATTGACTTGACAAAGGGTAAAAAAAAGAAGAAGAAGAAAGAAACCTGAACTTTTGAACTACTGCCTCTAAATCTAAAGCAGGTAAACACCAAAAAACTAGTGAAACATGTATGAATGGAACATCAAGTTTAGAGTCAGCAAAAGGTTTACAGAAATAATATCGGTAATGTGATTCGAGGGGTGAATAACGTACTATTTACATACAGCAACTCTCTCACACACCCACACAAATTCTTTCTCACACTGATCTGTTGAAGAGGCAGGAAGAGAAATGTTAACAAGTAACAAACGAATTTCTCAAGTCATTAGAGGCCAGTTTGGGGGTTTCTGGTTTCCACTTCAGTCTGTGTTCCATCCATACAGGGAGGATAATTCACCTAGCAGCTGTGTGTGTGTATGTGTGTGTGTCTGCGTGTGTTTGTGTGTTTGTGCGTATTAGAGAGAGAGAACGAAACGGTAAAGTGTGTGAAGGGGTCGGATTGTCATGTTATTATCATTCCGACAACAGATTGATAATCCTCCTCCTTGGATTTGACTTTGGCACTCTTGTCTTTCTCCATCACAAAGCCACAGGCTGCTCAGGTTTCCTGACCTGATAAACGCATTAAACCATCTGTGGGTCAGCGATGCTTGCTGCTATATCCTATCTATGATCTCTATCTGCTTTATCTGGAGTAGGAAGTGGATGTAGCTACAGGTGGACAGTCCATCACAAGCTAACACAGTCACATTTCAGCACTACACACACACACACACACTCGCACACACACACACACACACACACACACACCCACACACACACACACACACAGATAGTGTTGCTATCTTTGTGGGGACTTTCCATAGACTTCCATTCATTTCTACAGCCTAAACCTTACCTTTATCCTTTTCCTAACCCTAACCATCACATACCTAACCCTAACCAAAACTCAATTCATACCTTAGCCCTAACTCTGACCCCTGACCCAAAAACAGGGTTTCCCCTTGTGGGGACCAGGCTCCGGTCCCCACAAGGAGCAATTGGTTCCCTCAACGTAGTATATGTCAGGAAAATCGTCCCCACAAGGTCTTACAAACAAACACACACACGCACACACGCACGCACACTCAGCTTTAAGGGCAGTTCAGCACGTTTACTGACTGTGGGAAACAAGAGTACTTTCAAACAACCATGCATACAAGAAGTCAATGGTTGAGTATAAAATTAAAGTACAAATTGACACAGGAAGAATTGACCCAGTTTATGATTACTGACTTTAGCAAATTGGACTTGCAAATTTCTCTATCAAAATTTTTTGGCAAAAATTTTAAGTAAAATAAGCAGCTAGTTGAAATTGTGATTTTATTTTTCAACTTTGTCAAATCTAAATCTCTGCCAGCATCTTTGTCCTGGTTTGCTATTTTACATCAGATTTGGCTGATGCATGTCCCATATGGAGCAAGAGAGTAGGGTTGAGATCTGTGTGTTTTAAATTTGAGTCATTATCCATGTTGCTTTTCCACTGAAACACACAATATCACTCTGTCACATGATGGAAGAGAATTGGGCTTCTGTCTATGAGGAACGTGTCATACACATGAAGTCAGAGGTCAAGTGCAAAAAGTTAATTCTAATTCATGGTGAAGGTGAAAACCGTCTCATATCTGTTCCCTACAGTAGATAATGTCTTTCTCATCTTGAAACATTTTATAAGAAAAGCTGGTATGGGTTAAATTTTGCATATTTTGGAAATAAGGAGATAAATAAGGAGGATTACACCCCAAAAAGGAGGAAACAAGAAGATGTAAAGATAGAAATCTGAGTAGAAGGAAGGAGAAAACAATACAGTACAATGAAAAAATACAAGGACAAATGAAAACAGGCGAAGAGATCCAAGGAAATAGGAATAATACTTTTGTTGAACCATAAAAATCACATGTGTCTGTCAGAGGTGAAAGTGGTGTACTCCTTATAGAGGAGGAGCACAAACCAGTCTGACATCCTGTGTATCAAAATCATATCTGTCTGTCTGGCAAAGTGTGTTATTGTCAATACAGCTGTAATAAGCCATTTCTTTTCTTTACATCTTTGTATATGGTGCTTTTTAGTGGATCATCTTTAGAAACATAAGGCTGACTATTGCATTCATAAATGTTCATAAATTGACCATTAATAGTTCCATTCACAGCTTGAGCATTGATTGGAGCAGAACTCTTTATCTGTGCACCCATTATAATTTATCTTTCCGTTTGTAAAGTTGCACTTTTTCTACCTTTTTTTGACCAAATAGTGACCTATTTGGCAACTTTTCTATTTTGTACTTTTGTGCTATTGGTTGCCTGCCTTGTGTCATTTTGCATGAACAATATGTTGCTTTTATATCAGTCAGGTCAAAATTTCTCACCCACTTTGACAGCTAATAACTGTAGAAAGAACTACTACCAGAAAGACATGCATTTATGTGACTCAAAAACAAAAACAAAAAAACATGATTTACGAGCAGGGTGTTTTATTTTGATTTGATCATGATTTATAAAATGTTACAGTGGGATTAGAATCACAAACAATGGAAAGATGGTATTATTGGTGAAATATGTTATTTTAGTTTGATCATGTCCTGGAATCTGTCAGTCAGTCAAAACTGACTGACAGAGATCAGAGACAGGGTTCAGAGACATGTTCAGAGACAGGGTTCAGAGACATGTTCAGTAATGTCAAATTTTTAGCAATGAAACGGAAGGCTCAAGTGAATGATCGACTGACATCAGTCCACAGAGAAGCAAATTTTACATTGCCATGCACTGAGAGGTGCTGACCAAGAGAAACCCCCATGATTCAAAATATAAACCTGCCAACTTGTCTGAAAATTTTTGCCTCCCACATGGACAAGTGCAGAAGAGCACCCCCTTCTGGAGAAATGTTTGGGCACAATGACAAGAGGACTATAAAGGAGTCATGGTGAAGCATTCCAACTCAAGAAACTTACTGTACCAATTTAAAGGCATGGTGGTGGTAGCATAATCTGATAATCGGTTTTTGCTGCCACTTGCTCAAATGGGTGGAGTACAGAAAATAGAGGCTTGTCTCCAAGTTATTTAACTTCAACAACTGGATGGCTAAAACTTATTCACAGCTGGTGTTCCAACAGGACAATAATCTCAATCATACATCGAAAGTAATTTTGAAATTGATGAAGCAGATTGACATTAAACTTGTAGGACGGCAAATAACTCAATCCTGTTGATCTAAAAGTTGAGTTCCTGTCCAGAAACATCCAATTTGAATAAACTCTAACAACTCTGATGAGACTATCCAACTAGAACTGTACACTAAGTTTGTTTGTGGGAACAAAATTGCTTGCCTAGAAGGATATACTACCATGCTACTATCTCTTCACCTCCCCATTCATCCATCTTTGAGTCTGTATGTATATATTTGACCCTCTCTGGAATATAGATAATCCACAATAAATTCAAACCCAAAGCTTTTTTTTTTAAAATTTTTTTATTTGCCAATCAGGTTGTTGTATAATTCCACAGAAATCACAAAAAAAAACAAAACAAAAAAAAAAAAATCAAAAATGAATGTTACATCAATTTAAGAGCCTGCTTGCTTGCTTTGAGCTCCATCTAATGATCCTCTAGTTTCAGTTGATTAAAAAAACAAAAAACGAATGGATCTGAGAACCCACTGGATTCTTTAAAGAATGTCAGAACAAAGCCAGCACATCTTTAAATAAAGAAGGTTGGGCTGACAGTCGGCCAAATCCAAGCTGTTCTTTTCAAGATATAACACATGTCTTAAGAGGACCGCAGTATGAAATCCACATGTTTTCCATGAAACTCGACAATATCATATGCTGCACATGCATTTCCATTGTTTCTCTGCTGGACAGCATCTTTTTACAAGTGGCTTCATAGATTGGCACTTGGCACACAGGATAAGGAACTTTTTATAGTCAATTTCTTTAAAGGATTGGATTGCTTTTGAATGTTCCTTCCAGGCATTAGTTGTAAATACCTCAAAAAGCCAACAAACTATCAAGCTAACCTTCAACTGTTTGTGTTTTAGCTTCATTTGTAATTATCCTCATTCATTAGAGCATAAATTCAACCATTCTTTGTAAGTATCCACTACCTGCTGCTTGTTATTAGGAGAGGTTGGCCCTCTGTAGTCATTAAAACATAGCAGAGTGTCTAATAAATTTTAAATGCTGTATTTATGCAGAGCGTCTTTTTTTGCCCCAAGTGTTCACAGGCAACAACATGACTGGACGAATTTCCTGAAAAAGTTTGGGTCAGAGACAGAACTTCTCAGATCTTGTTCCTGCTTTATCTTAGTAGAAATTAGATTTTAGATGCTGCTTCAGTGGTTTGTTAGCATGTTTTTCAACTAGTTTAATGGCTCCACTCTAATCCTACTGCTGTCTGATTATGTTAACAGATGAAAGACAGCATGATTGATTGAGTACACTGCAAACACACATCAGGTTATATTTGGTCTAGTTTCTTGTGCAAATATCTTAACACACTTGGAATAAGACCAAACTTCTTCACAAGTAAGTTTTCAGCAAGATATAGGAACTTGTTTTAAGTAAATAATCCCCTAATATTGATTTTTTTTAGTTACACTGCCAGATTTCTTCACTTACATTTTCTCCATGTTATAGGTAAAAAAAAGTCTAGCATATTTTTTTCAAATAAATATTAAGAATGATTTTCGTAAAGCAAGCTATTTCTTGCAGAAAAGTTATTTGTAAGTTAGTTATGTTGTATTTCATATGTGCTAAGACATTTGTACTAGAAACTAGACTAAGGTGCTTGGTAAGATTTTGTCTTTTTGCATTGTTACAAAGTGAAACATCACTTTTACAAATACTTTACTCTCAGCAAAAGCTCTTTAATGCAGCTAAATGATAACAGACATTATTCTGAATCTGCAGTATATAACTGAGGTTACTTTGGAAATTATAAAGAAATTTAGATGGCAAATAAAAGGAAGAGTGCCAGAAAACAACATCTGTAAAGCTGGCCCCTACATCTGGGAGCCTTTAAAAGGGCCTCATTCTAAAATTCACATGGGACTCACCTGGGAATTCCTCCAGGAGATGGAAAACAAACTGTCTAAGGAGAGAAAACGACAAACTCCTTGAGATGGACGAAGTTCTACTTGAGACACCGACGTCAACAAGTATCCAGCTGATTGTCCTGGTTCCGTTGGTCTGTGAGGAGAGAGTGTGTGGAGGGGATGGAGCGCTCTGTTTGCGCGGATTGGCTTGACCCTGTGCTGGTCCCCGAGGCATCTGGATTTCAGATTAGCTGCTTCCCTTCTTCCTCGCTGCTTTTATGCCAGCAGCCAGGAATGCCTCTCCATCCTCTCCTGCGCCCTTTCGTTCGCCTCCCTTGTTGATCTCGCCCCTCTTCTTCTTTCACTTCCCAGACTGTCCCGGCGGAAATATAATCACTCTCTTTTTCTTTTTATTGTTTCCTTTCTTTAGAACCACACCGTCCGCCTTGTTTTTTAAACCTCTTCTTTCTGTGTGAGATCTTTCCTTCCCCTCCCTACTTAGTTTTCTCTTTACATGCTTTCCACCTTTCCAACCCTCCCACGCAGTTCCCCTTTTCTCCCTCCAGAGGTTACGTTACACTAGGTGAATGCAGATCAGTCAATTATCATAATCCATCTATAGGTTTGAAGCCGGAGCCTGCGGCTACACGCATACGAGCGCACGCTGCAGCCTTTGGCAGACTGTCAGAATAATTCATTTGATCTGTCTGGGTAAATGTTGCTGTGAATAAAACAGGAGGGGTAGGCGGCTTTAACCGCACAATCGGACCTTAAGCCTTAAAGTTGAAACAATGCCGTACCATACAGAGGAGATGTGGACACAGGAGGAGAATGTACACTCCAGGTATTGGGGTGAATACACACATTGTCCACTCTTGACTTGTTTTTAGGTTTGAGTTTGTTCTCATGGTTTTGAAACACTCTAGTTACTCACCTGCTCTTCTTTAGCCAGAGTCAAACTTTGAAACGAGCCCAGAGCAAAAGGTTTTTGTTACAGGGGCATTTAGTCTGCCCCGCCTCGCAGTTTCATTTCGTTGACTTCACCTTGTAAAGAATGAGAGGGTCGATTCACAAGCTCTTGCTTGCAAAAAGAAACAGCAATAGCAGGTAGATGTGCATATTTTTAATTTTTTTCTGACTTCGAGGACTCAGTAGTTTGATGTTAAAAGTCTTCCATTCTTGTCTAGCGACTAAAACCACGTCTTCTATGTAGCAAAATGATGCTAATCTTGGAAATCTATCACTGAGATTTTTTTCACATCTTCTCACATTTGAACCACAATCTTCAATGTCCATCCATCCATCCATTTTCTTTACACCCTTGTCCCTTACTGGGGTTGGGAGGGTTGCTGGTGTCTATCTCCAGCTAATGTTCCGGGGCGAGAGGCGGGGTCAACCTGGACAGGTCGCCAGTCTGTCGCAGCAATCTTCAATGTATTTTCTCTAAATTTTATGTGACAGAAAGGGGATCTGAATGTTAACAGTGCCTAATACAAACCATCATCATACTGACACAACTCCAGTTTATCACTGCTCCAAAATATTCTTGACAAAAAGTCAAACTTTATTTGAAACACTGAGATTGAAACTGCTAAATGTTCATAAATTATCTACCTACTGTAAACTTCTGCTGCTTTGACAGTCATCTGATAAACTGTTTGCAACCCCTACACCCCAACCCCTACATCCCCCCCAAAAAATCTTGCTTTCATAAATCTGTAAAATGTGGCACCATTTCTCTTTTCTGTACTGTAACCTCTTAAATTCTTAGGTCAGTCTGGAGCTGATTATTGGTCGAGTCTTTGTCTTTTTTACTATCCATCTGTCCAACAGAATGGTAGTTTTTCACTTCCTTCCATGTCTATTTGGATTTTAAAGCATATTTTCCGCACTATAAAGCGCACCTAAAAACCTTCAATTTCCTCAATAGCCAACAGTGCATCTTATAATCCGGTGCGCCTTATATATGGATCAATATTGAGCCACAACAGGTCTAGCAACTACGGTAAACATAGACATAATATAAGACATAATATATTATGTCTATGACGGTAAGCAGCCGCCGACTTCATTTTCGCCCGTAGAAGAAGAAGCACGTGGTGCATGCTGGGATAGTTGTCAGAACGCTGGTTTGTTAATAAAGTTTGACTGACCTATCTACCTACCGACCGTCTAGAATCAGGTCGTCTGCAGGTCATTTAGCACCATGTTCTCCACAAACATGCTGTGTGCGAACAGAGAAGGGTGACCATCATCCGGCCACGCTCCGGCCCAGTCGCGTAAGGCTCTCCTCGCCAACTGGATTCGGACTGTTTTGTTGACATTCTTTATGTCAACAAATTGGCTTTAGACATTCATCCTTTAATGCAGCTCCATCTAGTGGGTGCATAACGTAACTCCAGCCTCTACTGTAGCATCTATTCTATGCGCCTTATAATCCGGTGCGCCTTATAGTGCGGAAAATACGGTAAATCTATAATTTTCTATACTTCTTCAATTGACGTCAAAGTTTGTCTGTCTGGAACGGCCCGCCGTACTTAGCTTTTCAGAGAGTGATGAACGACATGGACATTATTTGCCATCAGTTTGTTAACACAATCAGTGACCAATTTCTATAACTCTGTTACACATAATTTATGATTTTTCCACTTGGAAATATGATTTCTACCAAAAACAGCTGTGCTGTTCCACTCCACATACCTGTTGGATTAGATTTGTGTGGACTGGACTGCAGCTCCTCTCTGTTTAACTTTATCCTGCTTTGCCCACAATAAGGGACTGGACTCTTAAAGCAACGGCTTTCAAACTCATAAAGACGATAAAGTAACGATAGTATTCTTCTTCTGTGAATATTTGTCTTCGTGCAGGTTTTCACACACTCCCTGTGTTTACCTGACGCTCAGCTGAAGGGTCAGGGTTCAGTTGTGTTGTTCTGTCTTAACCTGAGCGCCGCTTCGTCCTTTGTTCTTGGTGCGCCCATCTCACGAACCCTTCAATTCTTTATATTAAACTTTCTCTTTGTGTTTGATCTGTCCAGCTGTAATCCACCTCCTCTGTTTCTTTACCTCACATTCAAACCTCGTGGGCTGAGAAACGGATCCCGCGGTCCCACTTTGAAAAGAAGTCCTGATTATTTTCTATAGTCTTAGTAAATCTGGAGGTTCCACTCCACATACCTGCTGGATTAGATGTGCGTGGACTGCGGCTCCTCTCGGTTTAACTTAAGCCTCCTTTGCCCACAATAAGGTAAGCTGTGGTAGAGACCGACTAGAAATAACAGTGGTTCCACATGGAGCATAAGCCACGAAAAAGGGGAGAATTTTCCTCATTTAACCAGAATAAAACAGCCAATTGTTTAACAAAGAAAACCATTGGCTGTCTTTTTTTTTTAAATGAGTGAATAAAACTGTTTACGAGAAAACAGAGTGAGTTTGTGAAAGGTAAACTTACAGTAGCAAGTTGCGTTAACTTTTTTATTAATTTTACCATATCTTCAAGAGTTGAGTTCACTGGGGTTTTATGTTAACACTTAAAAAAAACTGGAAGAAGAATAACACAGGACTAGGGATTACTTCCCAGGATGCTTAGCAGCAGGTTTTTGTGTCTTGTATTGCACCGTGAGGGAGATGGAAGTGTGTTACTTTGACCTGAGTCTTGTGTGGTTTTTAAGACAAATGTTCAATTTGCAAATGTTGCAGCAAATGCACATTTCATCCACAATTTGCTTAGGTTCCATTTAAACTTTATGTCTCTGAGCATAATTCATATTTATCAGATATTTTGTTCATGCAAGTTGAATCCAGAATTTCTAAATTAAAATTCGTAGTTATTTTAACTTGATAATGTGAGTGAAATGTCGCCTCAATAGGCGAGGGCAGTTTTCTTGCATATTGTGAAGAAATTATTTGGTTTAAATTTCAGTATTAAGTTTTGAAACAACTTGCAATTCAAGATTAATGAGATGTGGGAACTTAAACAAATAATGTTTGTGGAACCTTTCTCTTGTTAAATCCACTTGATCAAATTCAAATTCTGTGTTTAAACCAAAGCAATTTTCTTGTTGATTTTACTTGCATTTTCAGTAGGTGAACGTCTGTTTTCACGTTAAACCTCCTTCCATTGTTTTACAGTGCATTAGCTGTAACCAGTAACATTGACATGAACCATTAGGTAATTTTACAAATAAAGTTTGTAAAATGTATTTGTTGGTTACAGCAACAGTTGGTTATGTGACAGTAATCAAAACAGAAAGCTTCTCTTGACCGACCTGCTGATGACGATATGGATCAGAGCTGACCAATCCTGCGTGAATCAGTCAAAAGTTATTTATGAAAGGTGCGTGCAGAACCCACAGGTTGTGTGCAATGCTCGCCTGTGTTGAACTTGCTGTCACCTATCAGGCCTATGATAAATAATACATAAAGGCTGGAATCCAGCGAAGCCTTGCTGTCTTGCTGCAGGCGAAGAAACATCATGGAGCGGGGAGACGGACGGCTGGAGAGGAAGCAAGTCGAAAAGTTTAACGAGACATTCCAGCGTCAGGCAGGCAGTCGGCAGGTCGGCACACGTCCTGTTCTGGGTGTCTGTCACCCCGACATCTTCGCTCATGAATGTCATCAACAGTTACGAATTGATATGCAGTACAGTTAACACTTTTAAAAATGTTAACATGACATTGTGAGTCGCCAGCAACTTTTATTTCCATTTTTTTGGTAGAAAAAATATGATAGACTTGAAATAAATGTATCATTAGTTTTTTTGCAGTGCTGTAATCTCACATTAAATAATTTTATTTTTCTTTCAAACTGCCTTACCTTTTCGAGTTTTTCTCTTTCTGTTTTCATTGACAAGACAACACAAAAAAACAAGACAACAACTGACAACAGACTTGGAAGTTTAAAGTGTTTTTCTTTTGATTTTTTGTGAAGTTTGCACTTCACCTTCCACGTCTTTAAATATGGTATCAGTAATACTCTTGAATGGCTAGGCAATTTGGAGCTGTGCGCACACGTGAGAAAATATGTTGGTTTTTTTTAAACAAAAACACAAACCCAGAGGGCAGGTGGATGGCTGGATGGAGGCACAGGAAGCGATGAGGAACATTCAGTTGGAATACCTTTGAAACGCATAAACTTTATGCCTTTTGGAGCATAAAGTTTAATGCATAAAGTTTGGTGTTGGTGTTTTATCTATTACATCTACCTCAAAGATGCAAATATGTCTGCTTGGCTTCACATGTGAACTGCCTGGTTTCCATTATCACTGGTTCTGAAATGTTCTGCTGCTTTCTTTTCCCCAAAGACACAGCAGGTGGTTCAACTACAAAACCACAGCTGATTTAAAGCTTCCCTTCATGTTTTAGGTGGACCTTTGTCCCAGAGACTGACGATGTACAAATTGACAATATACATTTTGCTTGTAAATCAATTATTTTGTATCTTTAATTCTGTAACAACCACAATTTAACCTTAGCTCAACGTTTGTGTACCTTCTCTCAATCAATGTGTTACCAAACCTTTTTTCCCCCGACAAAACAAACTTTATTTTGAATTAAGAGCATTACAAAAAAATCTTTAACGCAACATAAAGTAATACCTGCAGATTACACTGAATAAAAACAATAATACACAGAGGAATAATGGTATGTGAAAAAAAATTAAATAACCACAAATATTGCCATTATTGGTAATAGTCAAGAGTTTTGCAATCAACAAAATAAAGTACAAAAAAAGTGAAACACATTAAAAATACAAAAATACATTAAAAGCTACATGTGTAGCTTTTTTAATTCTGAGGTACTGTTAAAGATTAAGTTATTCCAAGTTTCTGACAGTTCTCTATAAATGTCCCAGAGTGTTTTCTTTACCTCACCAAGCCTCATCCTCAACTCCTCCCATCTCCGGTCCTCACCGTCCCCTAGTGATGACGCATTCTCCTTCGGGTTTGCGCCTGCGCAACCGTGTTTACGGCTGGCTGCTACCTGCTAGAAAGATGCGGCAGTCAAAGCTGCTGAGGCAGGAGTAATACTTCACATCAACACAGAACTCATCACCTTCATCATGACCAACAGGACATCTTATTTTTATGACCCAGATGTGGGCAACTTTCACTACGGTCAGTCAGTCGTCGCGTCCTGGAACCGGGATGGGGCTGATGCTGCTACCTAGCTTCATGCTAACACCTCCGCTATTAGCATGTTTTGTGTTTTCTTTTTATTTATTGAGTGTAAAGTCTGAGAATAGCGGGGTTTACTGTGCATTAAAATGGTTTTGTCCATACACATTTCTGATATTACTTGCTGTTAACACAACCATAGAATTGAACTCTATAATTAGCCTAATAGCGTTACTTTCATATTTCTGAAAACATTCCCAATGGAACAATATTACATTTTTTGCTAAATAAATATTACAACAGAATAAAGAGTAACATATCTTCCATAACTCCTCTCACACACTTTAGGGGCAACAAAATAAATTCAAACATTGTGGAGTATGTCTAAGAGCTTTTTGTTGTCATTTGCTGATTAAAACGTGCGTTGTGCATTCTGTTTATGACGGTGAAAACCAAAAATGCTTCAATTAGACCAGAAAAACATAACGTTGTAATTTATTAATTCCTGAAATTAGCACAAAGTAAAGGAAGATGTTTAGAGATTGAGAGCTGCTTACTGTTTTTTTTTATATATATATTTAATTTCTACTTAATTTCATATATTTAAAACAAAGTCATTGAGACTGGAGGAGTATTTTTTCTTAAATTTGTATTTTCTTCTCAGGTGTGTGTGAGAGACATTTCAAAACAAAAAATGTTTACTTTGTCCTCGCTGTAAAATGTAGGATACTATTTGACATTTTTAATGACAGTAATAAATTGTTGTGTTAGATTAGATTCTTTGTTTTATAGGTAAGTTGTATTGTTTTTATTTGATTCAGGAAATGCTTGAATTTTACTGTGGGAAAAGTTTACAAATCCTGCATATTATATGGGTTTAATTTTCTCAGATGCCTGGCAAGAAATATTACACTTTTTACACAATATTCAAATTTTTCGAGAGGTAATAGCACTTGAGTGTCTCTCTCGTGAACTTTAAATTGAAATTTTTGCAGATTTATTCAGTTTTTTTTTTGTTGTTGTTTTTTGCCATCTGAATTTCCTTCTCTGTGCCTCGCCCAGGTGCGGGTCACCCCATGAAGCCTCACCGTCTGTCCCTGACTCACAGCCTGGTGTTGCACTATGGCCTGTACAAGAAGATGATGGTAAGCGGCCGTCGAGCCTCACGTGGAACGTTTCTAGCGTCCGCGCCGCGTAACGTTCCGTCTCCCGCCTCCGGTCAGGTCTTCAAGCCGTACAAAGCCTCGCAGCACGACATGTGCCGCTTCCACTCCGAGGACTACATCGACTTCCTGCAGAAGGTCAGCCCCAACAACATGCAGGGCTTCACCAAGAGCCTCAACACGTTCAACGTGGGAGACGACTGGTGGGTGCTGCGCCTCTCTACCTGCTCTCTGTGTCGCTGCTCCTGTCGCCTGATTGGCTCTGGCCCGTGTGTTTCAGTCCCGTGTTTCCAGGTCTGTTTGAGTTCTGCTCCAGATACACAGGAGCATCTTTACAAGGAGCAACGCAGCTCAACCACAAGGTAACACACACACACACACACACACACACACACACACACACACTGCTTGTTATTTCTGG
The DNA here is from genome assembly GCF_000485575.1 of Poecilia formosa. NCBI lineage: Eukaryota > Metazoa > Chordata > Actinopteri > Cyprinodontiformes > Poeciliidae > Poecilia > Poecilia formosa. The sequence goes on along the minus strand of NW_006800160.1, from coordinate 331,206 downwards.
CTTGTTTTGTTAGTAACCAAACCAAAACTCTCATTTCATTGGTCCAATCACTGTCCTTTATTTTGCCATGAACTTTATCCTGCGAAATCTGTCATGTCACCACTAGATGTCAGCAAATCTTCCACTTCCTCTTTTCATTAAGTCACATTGATGTTTAATTACTAACTTTTATCTTTTTTGTGTGACTGCTGTAAGGCAAGTGTAAGCCAACATAGTGATAGCATTGAAGCTAATTTTACTTTTTGACTAATTTAGACTTGAAAACTAAAGTTACCTAACTGAATGGACTAAGTTTCCCAACATGATACTGTTAGCATTTCTGCTAGCATTAGGTTCTTAGCTAATTTTAACATAAAAATAGTTGCCTTCCTGAATGGATTGAGTTAACATAGCATAGGTCATTATGCTACTGTTAGCATTTAACCATTTAAGCAGCTTAGCTAATTTTGACTTAAAAACTAAAGTTACCTTGCTGACATTAGCATTTTGTATCACATAAACTGTTGTTTCCATTCTAGGTTGAGTAAATTAATCTTAGTCAACTTGCTAGGATTTTAACTAGCATTAGAGTTCTTGCTAATTTTAATTTATACATTGCTGTTCCCACACTAGAGTAATTTAATGTTAGGAATATGGTATCTAATGAGCCAAAACCTTTGGAACATTAGCTAAAAATGCTTTAGCTAATTGTAGCATGTACACTGCTGTTGTGTCTGCACTAGATGAGCTTTAAGTCATTACTCTCTAGTAATATTGACTTTATTTTGACTTTATTCTCATGCCAGTTTAATCCTGCAACACTATGACTACATTCTTCACCATTTTGTTTTTTTATTTCTTATTATTTCTGAGTATGGACCTTGTACTGGTCTTCTTTGACCATCACATGAATTCAAGGCTAATTCGTTTGACTTTTTCCAGATTTGTGACATCGCCATCAACTGGGCAGGAGGTTTGCATCATGCCAAAAAGTTTGAGGTGAGAACAAACTTTCCCATCTCTGTTGATCCGGGTCCATGCGAGTCAGACTCCAACACGTCTCCGCTGTGTTTGTAGGCTTCAGGGTTCTGCTACGTAAATGACATCGTCATCAGCATACTGGAGCTCCTCAAGTACGATCCCGCTTCTTATCCGTCGGCCGTGCCGCACGTTTACCGCCGCCCACCTTTATAATTCGCCGTCGTCTTTCAGGTACCACCCCAGGGTCCTGTACATTGACATTGACATTCACCATGGCGACGGCGTCCAGGAGGCCTTTTACCTGACGGACCGCGTCATGACCGTGTCCTTCCACAAATACGGCAACTACTTCTTTCCCGGCACGGGTAAGCGGCCGCTTAAAGTTCCGGTCTTTCTTTGGTTTGTCACATGCGTGTCGATGCCACATTTGTTTTTTATCGCAGGCGACATGTACGAGGTGGGAGCAGAGAGCGGCCGCTACTACTGCCTCAACGTCCCCCTCAGAGACGGCATCGACGACCAGAGTGAGTCTGAACAACCAACAGTGACACCAAACATCGTCTTTAAGGTCGTGTGCTTTATTTAGGTGTGTGTTTCAGGCTACAGGCAGCTGTTCCAGCCAGTTATCAAGCAGGTGGTTGATTATTACCAGCCCACCTGCATCGTCCTGCAGGTCAGTTTGTTGTTGAGGAGGATCTGTGTGTGTGTGTGTGTGTGTGTGTGTGTGTGTGTGTGTGTGTGATTGTGGGTTTGCTAAAGCTAGGGTAGTTTGTGTTTGCAGTGTGGAGCAGATTCTCTGGGCTGCGACAGGCTGGGCTGCTTCAACCTCAGCATACGGGGACACGGGTGAGTCGGCCGAGTCGAATGGCGCCGAGTCCGTCGCTGCCGTTCGACTCGCTGATGAGTGTTTACCTGTGTTTTTCAGCGAGTGTGTGGAGTTTGTGAAAAGTTTTAAGATCCCTCTGCTGGTTCTCGGAGGAGGAGGATACACGGTGAGGAACGTGGCTCGCTGCTGGTGAGTGGAGAACAGAGAGACCAAAATCCTCAGATTTATGGAAAAAGTCTGTGGTGATGAAAACGGTTTCTGTCATGTAGGACTTTTGAAACGTCTCTGTTGTTGGAGGAATCCATCAGTGATGAGCTGCCTTACAGCGGTGAGCTGGTTCAGAGTTCACTTTCTGATCTGTAGCGCCATCTGTTGGTAGATTACTGAATTAGAATGTGATCAGAAAGCCCATTTGTTCAAGCGAAACACATGAAACAGATTGATTCCACACAATTTCCCACTTACAGGTAATAAAAATATGACATTTAGAGTTAGAATATATCAGACTAATAAAGAATGAATATTTCATACATTATCATTAAGTATACTTATATTATCATTAAGTAAACATACTTACTGATAAGTATGTTTAAAAGTTATTTTCAAAAGTATTTTTAATCTGACAAAGTGGCTTCATTGAATTTTTTGTTTCTTATTTTCCTTTTGGCTCCTGCAGAGTATTTTGAGTACTTTGCTCCTGACTTCACGCTTCATCCTGATGTCAGCACCAGGATAGAAAACCAGAACTCCAGACAGGTTAAACATTGTCCCACTTTTCACTGTTTTTGTTTCTTGATTGAATTTATGGTGAAATATCAAATTATAGATATTAAAAAATCAAACTCTCCCTACACAGTTGAAATTATGGATTGTTTTACCCTTGTCAAATTCTCAAATTTTATTTTATTTTTTTGTTTCAAGGCATTTCGCCCCCATTTCTTAATAAAAAATAAAATCTCACGTTAATTCAATAAACTTTTTTTTAAATAAATAAACTACTGCTGCAAGTAGTAGTTTTGGTTTTGATAATCAGTATCATAGTTTATCATCCCTGTGAAGACACTCGAGAGTTGTCTATAGTAGAGCTGGGTGAGAAATTTATTTCAATTCTATTTTTGGAAAAATTTTTCTTTTATTATTTTTGCATTATAGGAGACAAGAAAGTCAGAGACAAAACCTGATGGAAAAAAAAAATGGCTTAATCTTAAGCCATCGCCCAGACCTTGTCAATAGCAGTGATGTTTTTATCTTGAACCAGTTTGGCAGCACAGTGGTCAAAATTTTTAATTTAATGTACTAATCCATTAATTTAAACATTTATTGCCCAAAAACTTAAATCTGTTCTAAATCTTGCTATCCTAATGTGAAATTTGGTGTTGCAATAATTGAGCAAGACGGAGATAAAACTGTAATCCTGATGAAATGAGCTTGAGGTCTTACCTCGTTAGCATAAACAAATATTTTGTATTTTTCATTGATGGATTTGACTGGAATCTGCTGTTTTTGGCTGCGACTCTGCTGACTGAGTTTTGGAGTTTAACTTTATCGTTTAGTAAAACCAGATCAGATCAGTGGTTTGTAATTTGGCGAGAAAAAGGAATATTTGAAGATGGGATGTTGGAGCCGTCTTCACCGTTTCCGTGTCGCTGCAGTACCTGGAGCAGATCCGTCAGACCGTGTTCGAGAACCTGAAGATGCTGAACCACGCGCCGAGCGTCCAGATCCACGACGTTCCCTCCGATGTGCTGAGTTACGAGCGCAACGACGAGCCCGACCCCGACGAGAGGGGAGCCGAGGAAAACTACACCCGGTGGGTTTGCAGCTGTAGCAACGAGTCAGCAGGTTCCTTCATGTTTGAGGTTTTTTTTGTAAACATCTTGATTTTTATGACTTCTACAGGCCCGAAGCCACGAATGAGTTCTACGACGGTGACCATGACAACGACAAAGAAAGTGACGTTGAGATCTGAGACTAGAAGCTATTTGGACCGAGCTGAAATATGGGCTGTTAAACTGTTCATCATTGGAAGAAGTTTTTATGGACTTTGACATTTTTTCATTTCATCTCTGTGTAATAGTGATAAAAGTTTGTAGTTTTCTATCAGACTCCTGCATTTCAGAAGCCAAAGTTCACATCCAACCATCATCTGAGAAGTGAAACGCCGTTTTAAACTGAACCAACATTTACGCTGCTGGACCGGCGCCAGTCCAGCCAACAACTGTTCTCTGCCTTTTTAGACCTGTTTAACGTTGCCAGTTTTTAAAAAATGTGTAACCCGAATGACATGAGATGAAAGTGTTCACATGAGAAATTGTAACCAGCTTTGAGTTAAAAAGAAAAACTTTGCATCATGTCCCTCCTGCAGTCTGAAATCCACCCATGTGAGTTTTGATAGTTTGGTTTTATTAATAAAATCTGAATCTGTGCTTATTTTGTAATATGTTCACCCACCACTAGATGGCAACACAACACATGAAAAGAAGCTCAGAGTTAAACTTTATTACTAATTTCTCCTGTAATGTATCACAATCAGTACCTACAAACACACAGTTTAAATTATTTAAAAATGTAACAGTGGGCGCTTTCTGAGCCAGACACCGCTGAAATTCAGTGAACACAGCAAGTACCAAACAGCTACTTGTGTAGATTCAGCAAAACATCAGTTTAGGCCAGACGTAAACCATAAAAAGCAGATTTATCCCTTAAGGCTCCAATTTCAGCTTTCTGTGGAGATTAAACAAAAAAAAATAAATTGTGTGATCTTTCTCTTGCATGCATCTTCAGTCAAAATGTAACAAGCTCCTGGCTGGTAGCAAGCAAATCAATATAAGAACAAGTTGAAATAAGCAGACTCCCTCTGTTGGCTGGTATACTGATACCCATTTCAAAATTCAAAACCAAATACGAATCAATGCAAGAGGGAAACGTGTTCTCTTCTGTAATCGAGCTTAAACAGCTTCTCTGCACTGCAGGTGTGATTATATGTAAACATAGAGGGCGTGACCTTTGCTCCAAGTGCAGTTTGGGTATCAGAATAGCAGCCTTTTTATTAATTCAGCCAAGACAATACTTCTCAAATTTAAATAAAAAAAAGCCACATTCAAAAAAAATACAGAAATAAATTCAGTACGAGACAAAAGCAGCAAATGTCAGTTTTTTTCCCCTAAACATCTTAGAAGCAGCTGAACTTGGAGAACTCAGATTTCTGGGACTAAAACGGTAGAGCAAATGTTTGTGGAGTTTAAAGTGCACCGTTGCAGAAAGAAAGGTTGAACTTTTTGGTTTCTAACTCTCGCTCCAAAGCAAGGATTAATTAGGATGAAACAAGTGATCTATGTTCTGGACTCCACCTGCCTTTAAAATACACCTTTACACAGAACAATGCTGTTTCTAGAAACAAACTGCACATGTGCTCTGTAAAACACATTGCCATGGCAGCGCTCAGGAAAGCAGCACCGAGGCTGGGCTGCAGAGCTGGAGCTGCATGCCAACCCTGCAGAGTTCTAATAATACCGACCCAGAAGCTGCATTCTGCTGAGAGCAGACAGGACAGAAACTAAAAGCTGGTTCACAAACAAACAGCAGCTGATTATGAGAGCTGAATTCAAGCAACTTTTTCCTCAAAGTTGCTTTGATGGAGTCTCTAATGTCAGGCAAATCCAACAATAAGAAAACATGTGGAGAAGTTCAGAAATTAAAAAAAAAAAAAAAAGGTCAGTCTTGTCTGATGCTGATCTGGGTCCAGAGGTTCTGGTCCAGTTGTGCAGGTGTGACTGAAGGCATTTAGCTCTACAGCTCTTCACTCTCGTACAGTGGAGCCGTGTGCTGAGCGGGGCTCTCCACCGTCAGGGCAGGAAGGTGGCTCAGAGACGACAGCAGCTTCAGGGTCTTGGAGGCAGGAGGAGCCATTTTCAAGGCTGGTGTTGTGCGAGCTGGAAGAGAAAAAGCATGGCAAAAGAAAAATACATTTATTGCAGCAAACATTGCTGAATTATTATACTGAATTATTTCACATGAGAAGTGCAGCAGATCCCACCCAGGGAGCCACAAGTCTTAATGGCGACTGGACACAGGCTGAAGATTCTTCTCATGCCACGTGTCTGAAAATAACTCTTGCCCAGTGCAGAGCGGCAGGCAGGGCTCACTGCCAGATAACGGCAGGTCCACACAGGAACAATGGCTCTGGGTCACTTTTAGGATTCCCAGTTTAAGCTGGATTTAACGCATGTTGATACAGAAAGGCAAAAGTTTCACTTTTCTCTTCAGCTTCATGTTAAAAACATTACTGCTTTGAATAGCTAATGGTTTTCTTCACTCAGCAGTTACATCCAGACCTGACAGTCTCGCCCTGAAACTAACCACTTAACATTAGTACAGGGTACATGTTAGTATTCATGGGATTTTTCTAAATCACAATAAAGCTGTAAAATGAGAACAATTTTAGAAAGAAGGAAAAATAAAGTACAGAAAAATATCAATTTATACGAAGTAAAAAGCAATTTTATAAAAGGTTTGCAGTGTACGAGTCAAAAAGAGTTTGTAATATACTAGAAAAAAAGTTCAGAATGTTCATAAAAAAAAACTAAGTAATCGAGAAAAAAAAGTCTGAATATTCGACAATTTGTAATGTACTAGAAAAAGATCATAATGTCTGAGGAAAAAAAGTGTGTAACATACATTCTGAACTTTTTTTCTTGTAAGTGAAAAAGAGCTTTGAACAAACGATTTGCCATTAATCAAAAAACTAATTTTATTTGTATAGCACATTTCAGCAGCAAGGCATTTCAAGGTGCTTTACATAATTGAAAAACAAAAATAAAAACAGCATGCGACATTGAACAAACAGTAAGAAAGAGAAAGATTAAAAAAAAGATAAACATACTTTTGTTACGGAATTTAAGTGCCCGTCGTCGCCATTAAAACAACTTCATCCAATTTCACGACTCATTGTATCTTTATTCTGGTAATCTTATGACTTCCTCCTCTATAATACGACTATTCTAATGATTAAAAAATAAATTAATCTTGCTGTCTTAATGTTCTGTGGTACTAAGGTAAGGTGCATTCTATGGCCAGAGGAAAATGCAATTTCTGATCAGAATCAGCCGCCATTTTGTACAAAACAATAATGCAGCCTTCTCTGTGTGTGTGTAACTAAACTCAATGAGCCACCAGCCTGTCAAACTCACTTTCTAACTTTCTACTTGTGCTGGCGAGTCGTCGTGTTGTGGGAACATGGAGCTCCACAGAACAGATGCTGTTATTTGATAGAGCAGAAACCCAATAGCGAAGCTGCACTTTCATCTAGTGAGCCTTCCTCATCGTCCACCGCAGTGATGCGTTCGGATGTAAACTGAACATCCACTGCCTCATGAGTTCAGAGTTTCTGGTCGATCACATAACAGTTCTGGAGGACAGCAGATGGAGAATGTGTGCTCAGCACTACAATGAATCCAGCTCTGTTTGAGTTTACAGCTTTGCCTCTATGGTAACCTGCAGAGTATCTCGTGCAACAGATGGCTCTGATAGGAGCCTTTCACGAACATTTGCATAGAAAGGTGAACACACTTACTGCCAATGTCCAGCCTGGCGTTGCATGTGGACATGCCGGCTTCATTAATGGCCGACAGCGTGTACCAGCCAGAGTCGGACTTGGTCACTCTATCAATCAGCAGGCACTGACGACCCGAGCCGTCCTGGTACAGACTAGAGAAACAAACCAACGTTAACTCACGAAGGTCCTGCTGGCAGCCACGATTCAACTGCTGAACAGAGTTCAGCTCTCAGTCTGAGGTCAACTCTCAGCTATCATTATTGTGAAAGCTGTGAAGTGTTTATTTTCACTGGAAGGTGTAAAATAAGTGGTTAGCGTTTCACCTCATTCTATTGGGGTCGATGCGCAGCATGTCTTTGTCCTTCTTCCAGAAAAGCTGTGGAGGAGGAGAAGCATCGACTTTACATTCTAACCGAATGGTGTCTCCTTCCAGAGCTCTGGTGTTCAACATCTTTTGGACAAAGGTGGGAGGGCGGAGGGCTTCCTGAGCTGCAAACAAACATTTTTTTACTTCCAACTCCAGTCAACCCAACACCTATGTCTTTTTATTTCACATTTTCAAGGCATGCCGTCAGATTTATACCTATGACGTCCAACCTCATGGTAAACTTGCCCTCTCCAGCTCGGTTCTTGGCCACACACTCGTACACACCGGCATGATGCACCGTGACGATCTCTATGATGAACGAATGCATCCCTTTCTCACACACCAGCATTTTATGGTAATCGTCTGGGCGGATAGCCTTGCCGTCCAGGTACCAGGAGATGTCTGGGGCCGGGAGCCCGCTGACCTGCATCCGTATGGAAGAAGATGACATTTCTCACTCTGAGATGGTTTCCTGAGAAATCTGGACAATTAAACAAAAAGGTGTGAGTGGATCACCTTGAAGTCGATCCTGCAGAAGCGTCCCTCTTCAACTGTGAGGTCAGGGGGGATCTGAAGGAAGCGAGGAGCGAAACATTTCTCCTGGATCGCTGATCCTTCGTTAGTCCTCTCATCTGTCCCTGAGTGGTGCCTCCCCCTGACAGGGATCAGATTTTATCATTTCACTTTCAATGACTCCATGCTACTCTTAATCGACTGCGCGCACACACACACACACGAGAAAGCAGAATATTTCTGGTTTGTTTCTGTACATGGAGGATGAGCCCGTAGCTGCATTTCCATTAACCATAAAACTACGCAACTTGAAATTCTGAAAATAAATTCACTGAATGAAAACATGTTGATTTTGAAAAAAGTTTTTCAAGCAAACATTTTGGCACTAGCATGAGGCAGTTTTTCAGTTGAACTGAAATGGATGAACTTTGCTAAACTTAAACAGAAACACTTTAATCGCATCACACGAGTCACATAATCAACAACTGGATGTTACTACTGGGAAAAATGATGGACGAGAATGACAGGAAGTAGGAGGAGCATGATTTTTTTTTTTGGACGATGTGCAGCTGGCGCCATCACAGCATCTCACAGTTCATAAAGTTGAATGTCATTCAGCGTGTAGAATCCATAACTCTTCTATAAATGGCCGTCTACAATTTCCCCAAAACGCTGCACACATGGTCGCTCCAAGGAGGCGTGGCTTGTTGCTACTGAATAATACATCAACGTCTCCTCTGATTGGCTGATTGCTAGCGCCACAGCCGAGTTATGAACATAATCTCAGGTAACCGTTTACATCTGTCACTGCCATGATTTTAATGACTTATGTGAACAAACTTACTCACATGTGATTTTAATTGTGTTTCTTATTCAATGGAAACACTGCAACTCTGAAATTGTGTCTGACATTAGAATATTGACAAATTTGAGCAAATTTGTAATGGAGACATTTGTCTCTCTTTTTGAATATTTGAAATTTGGAGAAATGTCCCATATGTTTGGAGAAATAAGAAGCAATGTGTTGCATCAGAAGCATCTCAGCTTAATTATTAACAGCATTACAAAGTGATCATTATGTTTCATCTGCATGTTTTCCACAAGACTAACTTTTACAGCTGCACACAGTAAACACTGGCTTGCTCCCGCATTCAAACTCCCAATGTAAAGGCAGAATGAAAGCAGTATTGATGTGTGAATCATAGTTACCACAGTCCACCTGTTCGTCTTCCTTCTGGAGAGTCTGACTGCAACAGACAACAGGGTCGGTGTCAAGAGGAGGAATAACAGCTTTGAAAACTCATCACAGTGCAGTGCAGGACAAATGTCAAGAGAGGAGCTCTGAGTGTGTGGGTGTTTGGACACAATAGGCCTGTTGTCACCAGTGGAGGGGACCCGTTCTCAGAAGGATGGATCAAAATAACTTCTGACTGACCTCGCTGGACATGGAGGATGTGCATTTGAGAGTGTGTGGACATGCCTGCATTGGTATTGTGTGTGTGCTTATGATGGGAGAGAAAGGATGGTGCAAAGCCCAGAGAGCGAGGGGGTTTGGAAGCAGCACCGTGTGTTAAAATGACAGCAGCTCACTGGCTCTTTCAGCTTGTTTAGAGGCCCTGAGAGGGAAACGGGCTTCCCATGCAGCCTTTCAAACCATGATAGCTACATTAGTGTTGACTCTCCAAAAAATAACAGGAACAAATGGATTGAAGTTTTCATACCCCTTGAGCAAAATTAAGGAACGAAAATGATAGTTTTCTAAACTATTTAAAAGGTAACATCTAAAAAGTGTGACATGTTTGCCTACAGTATGTTTGCTGTGGGCAAACATGCTTAAATTACACAAAAGCCTACATCCTTACACCAAGGATGTAGGGACACATCAGCCAAGTGTATTCAACCACCTCCATAGGAACACCTTTTACTGAGTTAGAGGTGGAAGTAAGGTGCAGGCTTTATTATTGTTTTAGTACACCAGTAATAGTTATTCACACACCGACATACAGTCAGTGTGTGAACTCATAGGGAGACTGAGGTCAGGGGTCATTGTTTAACCTCCCCTGAACAATGTAACCACTGCTTGTCTTTAATGATCTACATGTCAACATCTTTAATTAGGATGAAACAAGTGAAGTGCAAAAAATGTAATTTTAATTCTAAGTTTTTAAAGTTTGTTTTTCAAAGACTTTACAGTTGGTGTTTAGGCATTGTTAATAATGTGACAAATGATTACATTTCCTGTCAGCTTTAAACCTTTTCTAACTCAACATGGTGGGCTGCTCGGCTTGGCAAGTTTTCTGGGGAAAATCCTGAACCCAGATGAGTCAGGAGTTTAGTCACTCCTGACTCTCCATAGGGCTGCATGTCTGAGTGAAATGTTTTCTACCAAAACTCCAGGTGTTTTGGATGTCAACCAAACCATAGCACTATAACCAACAGGAAGTCAACTGTTGGTTATAGAGGGCAGCACGAAGATGGTTTTAGGCCAAATATTGCAAAATTAAACTATTTTCAAGAAAATGTCAAAATTTCCCCAGACACAAAGATAGCACCCTTAAGAACTTAACAATTTATCTTTAAGGGTTTATATTTACCACATGTAAAAGCTGAAGTGTTTATCCATTCTTTGCATGCAGCAAAGTTTCCTAAACCTTGGATACACATTCTCAAGGATTTAGGTCTGAACTAAGGCTAGACCAACATTGATTGCAGCTCTGACTGTAGGATTAGGGTGGATAATCTGCTGGAAGGTAGACCTCCAGCCTAGTGTCAAAACTGCTGGAGCCTCTGACACAAAGGTGGATTACATTTACCAACTTCTGAAAGTAACAGACTGCACTGGATTTTATTTACGGGTGTTGGGTTAAAGATGCACATCGCACTTTAGATTTTTTTTTTTTATGTACTTCTAACTTGCAGCTCTCCTATCCCATCCTAACAACAGACTCCTTTGTCTATTACATGTTGGTGATGAAATGTTTGTACATCAGTAATATTATGGGTTCTTTGCATTGCATTTGATGCTTTTCTTACTAAACAGAAAACCGTAGTACCTGGTCAAGCTGTAAGTCAGAGAGATTGTCTTGGTCCAACATATATGTAGCATTGTCTGGACCCAGCAGCCTGCGAGCCATTCGCTCCTCATACGACAGTTTCTGCCAAGAAAGAAAAACATTCTTATTAAACTGGCTTAGAGGAAACAAAGTGTGAGAAGAGTGCTTCAAAACATGAGTTAAAAGTAATGTCTTCAAATCAAGGCAGCAGAAGAGCCTTCAAAAGCAGGTTAGAGTTGGGTAGAGAGCAATCAGTAAAGCTTTGATGTAATGTTCATGAGAAAACTTCAGTTAATTTTCCTCAGAATAAAATTAATCTTGTACATCTGTTTTTATGAATGAATCAGTTTGTTTACATATAAACCAACAAAAAGAAAGAAAATACACCCTTAGTAAGGCAAGCAAAACGCTTTTAGATGCTTTGTTCGACAAGCACTTTTTGATGGATGTAATCATGTCTATGGTTTAGTTTGTGTTTATTTTACAGCAGGAAGGGTTTTCTTTTTATGGAGCATTTGTTCCTGTAGTCCATCAGTCACACCTGGCTGTGTCTCCTCCTGGCTTCCTTGGAGCGAAGCTTCTTCTCCAGATCCTGAATCAAGGCGTCCTTAGAGCCCTGGATGTCTTCGTCTGTGGAGCGGGAGGAGGATGGCCGAGGAGCTACGGATTTCTTCAAGATGGGCTTAGGAAGGCTGAGAGGAGCAGTGAGAGAAGATAACGGACAGTAATAAGAAAATATGTTCAGAGACTGAAAATTAAAACATCTCACCTTACAAAAGTATTCCTACCCCTTTTTGGTCATATTTTGTCAAACTTCTGTCTCTTACTAGGATGTTATGCCGTGGATGAACCCAGAATAAACCTGTTACTTGTAATCAAGCCCAGTTCAAAAAATAAGAAGGAAGGCGGGTGAGGTGTCCTGCCCAAAGACAGCAGCAGACAGATGAAATGGGGGCTCAAACCGGCAACCCACCGCTTACAGTAGTGGTCCCCAAAGTTGGTCCTCAAGGGCCGGCATCCTGCATGTTTTAGTTCTCTCCCTGGTTTAACGCACCTGGATCCAATGATGGTTTGTTAGAAGGCCTAAGAAGAACATTGACAAGCTGAAAAGGTTGTTACTATCACCAGGTAGAAAACTAAAACATGCAGGATGTCGGCCCTCAAGGACCGACTTTGGGGACCACGGATTTACAGGATGAAATAATTCCTGAGCCACCGTCACACTGGTGGTGGAATCAGGTGCTTATAAAAACCAGTGAGGTCATAGGTCAGGAAAAGAGGTTCTGAGTCATTGGCTCAGGGTCTCGTGTCCTGGTCGGTTCAGACGAAGTTTTTCAACGACTGAAAACCTAAAACAGATATGGTGGGCGTGTTTCATCAGCCTCATTTACTACACCTCAAGAAGTCCCTCCATAAATACACAAAGCATTAATCACAGAAGAGAGCTCCATGGTAACTCTGGAGGAGCTGCAGGGATCTACTGCTCATGTGGAAGAAAGTTGATTCATGTACTCCACAAATCTGGAGTTTAATGAAAGAGTAAAGAACTAAGCTATTCTTATAAGGATCTGTTTGCAGTGTGTTAGGTTATGCATCCCTGAATTTTTAAAAATATTTTCAATGTAATGTTGCACAAGCTGTAGCTTTTAAGGGGTGTGAATACTTTTGCCTGGGACTGCGTTTTATAAACATCACCCCTCTAGACTGGAAAGTGCATTTAAACTCACGTGTTTGGCGTCCCCTTGTAGCCAGCAGGCAGGGAGACCACGGTGGGCTGAACCCTGCTCTGATTGTTCATCTGGGGGAGGGAGGATGAGGAAGGACAGTGAGGGAGGGAGGGAGACACTGGGAGGGGCTGCTGAGGAAGGGAGGATGTGGAAGCAGAGGTCCTCATAGGGAGGAGAGGACTGGAGGGCGCCAGCGGGGAGCAGGAAGGGGAGGTGGACGGGTGGGGGATGCTGGAGCTGGGAGACAGTTTGGAGGAGAACGAGGAGGGCAGGACAGAGCATAGGTAGGCAGCAGAAGCAGACAGGGTGTCCTGGTTGGCGGGCAGGCTGGCACTGCCAAGGCCGGAGGCGCTGGGGACCCTGGGGGTGGGGGTGAGGGTGATGGTGGAGCGCATGGTGGCGCGAGGCAGCGAGGACGAGGAGGTAGAAGGAGGGAACAGGGAGGTGCTGGAAGAAAAAGGAGGCGCAGCAGAGGAGGCTGAGGTGGATGTAGGAGAGTTGAGGCTGGATGAGGAGGGGGAGGACTTGGAGGTTCCATTGGCCTGTGTCTGGATCTGACCGTGGGCCACTGACCTGGTCTGGTTCTGACTCAGGCTTAGCGACTGGAACTGGGACTGAGTCTGGGACACAGACCTGGACAGGGACTGAGCTGGAGAAAACGACTGAGTGTGACTGGCCTTCATCTGGCCCTCCGTGATGCTCGTGCTGCTCTGGGTACTGTTGAGGTTCTGCTGGTTGTTCTGATTCTCTTGGGCTTCCCTCAGCACGCTCTCATAGCTGGGCGCCTGGAAGGCCGCCTGCGACTGGATGAAGTGCCTCGGCCGCTCATAGTTGAAGGCACTGGGCGGGAAGGCGCCGGGGGTGAAGGAGGGCAGGTCCGACAGGTTCATGTTGTTCCCTCCTGACTGGGAGGACTGGGAGAAAACAGGATGTTTAATCTGACAGGAATAAACATCAGATTATCGGCCACTCAAACTTACTGTGAAGCTCAGCTTGCTTGGTGTGAACAGCTTGGGCGTTTGGGTTTTCTCCTTGACTTGTGCCGGCGGAGGAGGGGGGCTCGGCTTGCAGACCCTGACAGGAACGTCTGGTGACCTTTGACCCTCTGAGCTCAGAGCACTTTCCTCCTTGCTGCGACCTAAAGGCTCCTCGGAGCAGCTGGCAGGTTCAGGCTCAGGGAGACTAAATGAGAGACAGAGGAGTTAGAAAGAACCACAACGTGATGAGACGTAGCGGCAAGGAGGGAAATGTAGCCTAAAGGTTTGAAATGGAGCTGCTGAGTATTTATTGTATCATTTATCGTGAGCAATGTCTTATCTGATTGACAGCCATCATAATAAATACCAATTAATGAGGTTTAAAACCACCCAAAATGTATCATCAGGATTCATAGTTTAACTATTTTCCCCATTTTTCAATAAAATCACCAATAAATCTGAAAACAGTTACTGAGTGCAGCTTTGTGATACAAACCACACTTCTTCATGTGACTGGTGTCCCAAGAAAAGTGCATTACAGATGGGAATGTTATTCAAGAGCATTATTTGTGTTTGTGGGAATGGAATTGCTGTGACAAAGTGGCAACACTAAAGTTGACTGCAAAAGATGTAATAATTAGCTCTTATTCTCATCATTAACATGATATCATGAGATGATAAGGCTAAGTTCATATCGCCCACCTTTAGTTTGAAGCATGTTTGAAAGAAAAAAAGCTTCCGTAAAAAAAAAGAAAAAAAACAAACTGAAGGGTCAAGGTTAAAGTAATGATTTCATATTTAAAGAAAAACCAGAGAGCCAACTATTAAAAAAAAGAAGTTTGGAACAGCAAAAGTAAACAATCCAAGTTAAGATCAATGTTGCTGAAATTAAAGGCTCATTAAACATTTTACAGTGCTGACTGATGAGACTAGCAGATAGAGGAGGTTCTGCTCCCTTTCAGCCCAGTCAGCCGGTTTCCTCCTTTTATACAAGCATGTCTGCTCCTCTACTTTTCTACTGGAAAAGAAAGAATGCCGTTACCATGACTGCCACGTAGTCGCCCTGCGCAGTGGAATAATGACAATAGCAGTCGTTCTCCCTCTCATACTGTGGTTCAGAGCTGGGCCCCGTCTCCTCGGGGCACAGAACAAGGTTTGCCCTGCCAGCATGAGCCGACCCAGACTCTGAACAGGGTCGGCTGAACAGGAAGTCTGATACTGCAGACTTCACAACTCGACTGTATAAATCACTCACACACACAAGCACATACACACCAACAAACCTTGGCATTAAGTATCTGGACAAATCATGAAATTATTATAGTCCAATGCTTACATAACTAAAATACTGTCTTACAGTGTTGTTGTGCATTCAGAGGTCAAAACAATACCAGAAAAATCAGAACAAGCTGTTCGTTAAAAATAAAATAAAGCCCAATATTTTCTTTAGCTATAAAGTTTAAAGAATGAGTGCAACATGTAGTGCTGTATTGTTAATTTGGGATTAAAATGACCACTAGTTTGAAGATGAAAACTTTCACTGTGCTTAAAAGTCTAAACATTTGCAAGCCTGAGTATTAGAAAACTTATTTTACAAGAATTAAGTCATATTATTAAATGACAAACATTACCAGAATAAAAACATATCTGGAAAAAAATGACATAAAATTACAAGAAAAAATATGTTTTAATGAGAAAAAAGCTTTGATAGTGTTATAAATATATGATCAGCTTTTACATTCTTCTTTAAAGTGAACAATCACTTTCAACGTTTCCTGTTTATTATGGAGCATGCATGGAAATGTTCCTGGTTGTTTGGACATCTCAGAGGTAAAATAAGGGTCTATGTTTCCAAGAAACGCATAAAAAGAGACGGTGCTTACAGTAAACAAACCTATATAAAGAGTCAGAAAACTGTTTAAACTGCCTCACTTCATTATTTTGTCTTTGATTTGAAATATTACCGCTCTCAAAAACATTTTTTCCCTCCCTTTCACACGCTCAAAACATACAAACATTGATTAGCTCATTTTTGGAGGGCGTAACATTAACTTATTTAGTTGGACAAAAAAAAAAAAAAAACAATGCCCGTCATTAATCAGACCATAATGCAGCATTCACAATGAATATATAAAATAATGTAAAAACTAATTAACTAAAAACTAATTAACTAAAAAAAACCTTTTAAAATAATTTTTATAGCAACAATGCTATTAAACAAAACCAGATGCATTTATTGAATTCTGAACAGAAAATGTGAATCAACTACAATCAATACAGACATCGCTGTACATAAGTCTGATATTAAAAATTAGCAGCAAAACTCTGATTTTAAGAAAACACGACTACTTCAACAACAACAACAACAAAAAAGCAACCGACTCAACAATTGAGCCCAACAATCTAAAAAGAAGATATTGGGCTTTGATAGTCAACTTTCAGGGACAACTACTTCTGAGAATATTGTTAAATGTGTTAATCTTGCACTTCATTCCCTGCAGATACACTCCCTCTTAATTTCAACTACTTGTTAATTGAATACACTCCAACCAAACTTTTGTGGGTGAAAAAAAAAATAAAAGAAACCCACATCAATCAAAAGGGAGCATCCCTACTTTACTCGTGTGTGACAGTCTGTGCATTTGTGTGATAAAGTGGCCTAAGCTATATTGGTCTTGGTATTCGGACATCAGCTGGCAGGTGCACACACTAAAGTGGTGACGGAGCAGCTTTAAAGCATACCAGCAAGACGGACACAAGAGCCGCACAGCATTGTGGGTTGGCCCAATGCAGGTTGTACAGCCTATGACATCACAGTGACAAAAAATGTTAATAGGACTTTGTAATCTGGATCTAGCACTGGAGATACAGACTTCATACTTTCCTATAAGGTTGACGCACTCAAGGATATTAGGTTGTGGACTAACTTGGTCCCTGACATCATAGTGATGTACACTGCAGAATAGTAGCTTCCCCAGCTGCTAGGGGAAAATGAAAGAGAAATAATTCTTTTATCTAAAAAAAAGACTAATTATCCAATCATTCTGGCACCAGTTTTCTGAACAGCAGTCTTGTAAAGCATGAAAGAAGACGGTGGCTAGTTTCTGAAGGACGCCGCTGCAATGTCTGCTCTTCAGATTACATGTGAGATCATAGTTCTTGACAGCACACACTGACCAACACACTGTGAAGCCCTTCCTGGAGTTGAACATGAACCAAAGTATCAGGTCAAGTTAGAGACACACCAACTGAAATGTGTCCAATAAGAAGAGCAAGGAAAGCATTTATTTATACCCTCTCAGAGGTTAAATGAATTACTCTCCGCTTGCTGCAGTACGGAAACTTTACATGAAGAATTGATTTGAGATTCAACTGAATACCAAAACTTTTGCCTTTGTCATTTCAAAAGACTTCACGTCTTTGAAGGAAAAGCGTTTGAATGCCTACTGTGCAAAACAGAGTTACTTGGGAAGTGAAAATGATCTTGAGGCTTTAACACTTCGCAGTCAGGTCAGGGGGCTTCTAACACTTCACCACAGCTTCTAGCTCATGTCATTTAGCTGCAACGTCACTGCTGCAAACACACGAGAGCAAATGTAAAAAAAAAAAAAAAACCTGGGAAAATTTGGGGTCCCCCTGAACAGTGACTTCACGAGCAGCTGAGTAGAAAAGGACCGGCACTGGGAGGATTCATAGTTCTAATACCGACGTTCATATTTTAACAGTTTCTAAGGCACTGTGTGTGAATGTGAAATTAAAGAGAAAATAACTGGAACCAGCTTCAATTAACCTAGAGTAGTTAATTATCCCGTCAGCGTTTTTTCAAACGCCGACAAAAAAACCCGGACAGAATTTTTTTTCTTCCCTTTCACGAGCTCGAAAAATACAAACGTAGATTAGTTCATTTTTGGAGGGCGTAACATTAATTTATTTAGTTTGGAAAAAAAAAAAAGTAGGTAAAAAAGTTAAGCTGTCTAAACTTCAAAATGCACCGTGGAGCTGACACCTTCACTCAAACACACCGACATAAACGGAGTTAAAGCAGAACCGTGTGAAAACGCTCTCAGCAGCAACAAGGCTGGTGTTCTTACCTCGCCAAATGTTTCCTCGCCACCGAGCTCTAATGGCTGAATGAAAGCAGCTCTAAACTCAGCTGGAGAAAGCTCGGCGAGGCTGGCCGGAATGCAACAGGTGACAAGGCGCGCTCACGTACGGCGCGCGCTGGTCCAGCTCATTAACTGCCAGTGAGCTCATTCGTATTACCATGGTTACTAACTCGGCTTTGTTTTATGATACATAGAGCCTCGTTTTACACATCTTTAACTGATTTAACTGGTTCGTTTCAGTTTTAACAAGGATGATGGACATAAAACTTAGATTTAAATTTAAAAAGAAATATATTTATTTATTGGACACCTACAACACTACAAATAAATACAAAAGAATCTGCAGAAAAGTAGATTCACGTGTGTTGCGCGTTATTTACTCTTGGGAATTTGCCGTGTATTTAAAGCGCCACCAGCATGGAAACAATGGGTGGACGCGGTGTGTGCTGCACCGAGGCAATTATGCTTTGATGCAATACTGCAAAGGTCATGTGAGAGATCAATGGTTTTGTTAACACGTTGAACACCTTCTTAGCCATGAATTGGGACTGAAACAGCTGATATTAATTTGGGCTAACTGGCAGGATTGCTTTCTAATTGCTGAGTGATTTCAGCTGGTGTCAAGGCTTTGCGCATGCTTTTCCCTCCTCATTCCAGTTTATATCACACATAACCAAATTTATGTTCGATACTTAATTGTCGTACCTGATGTATCAGTAATATTATGTTTTTATAACCTTGTACAATAAAACTAATCAGTTAAGAATATGGCTACTCAAAGTGAGCCAGGTTGTGCTGGAGGTTTCCACTAGGTAAAGAACAGTTCTTCTCCTCTCCATTGTTGCTCTGTGTTTGGATTGATTGATTGATTGATTGATTGATTGATTGATTGATTGATGCAAAGTTGACTATCAACTGATGCTACTTCCTTGTTCAGTTCAAAGAATTGATGAAAACTCAATTTAATCAATTTCAAGAAACTCAATCTGACTGCTTCATAATTGCAAATTAATTGGAGTCTGTATGATTGAACCAAATGAACAATATATTTCTGTTTATAAATGTGTTTTTTCTTTGTAAAGTTCCTTCACACTGCTTTTCATGTATATTGGTGCCATGTGAATAAACTGAACTGAATCTTACTTTATTAGTTACCCTACAAAGCAAGTCAACTTCAAATTAAATTATTTTGGCTATAGCAGCATTAACCCTACACATGTTGACATATTAAACTAATTAATCATTTCCTAAGTAGATATAAAGAGCCAAAAGAGCCACAAACTAACAACTGGTGTCGTAAGTTCTTCTGTATGTGAGGATTTAAATAAAACTTTTATAAATAAATACAAAAAAAATAAATAAAAGCACATAAACATTTAAAGACACAACACCTCAATGTGTCTGTGGCTATATCTGTTGATTTTGATCTCTCTGCCATGACAATTTAACATTGTCAGCTCTAATAGAAACAAACAAACAAAAAAACAAAAAACGACCAGTGTTGGATCAGTTCCATGCACATCACAAGGATCCATACATCTCCAAAGCGAGACCTCGTCTTGGAAAATCAGATCACAATTTTATTTTTTTCTACTCAGAATATAATCCCACTAAAATGTAATGAAAGAAGTGTGAGACGATGGTCAGAGAAAGCTGCAAAAGTCCTGGAGTGTTGCTCTGAGGCTGCAGACTGGGATGCACGACACCATGCCCACCAGAACAGAAACATCCCTCACTGATAACACACACTGGCTCACCAGTAAAAGTAAGAAACTACTAAGCAAACAAAAAAAAGAAGAGTTTTTAAGGAATTATGAGGGAGCAACTCAAACTCGAAATTAGAGACAACAAGGAAGCGTACAGAAAGAATTTGGGTAGTGAACATTTACAACCCTGAATGTCTGGATGGTGTCAGCACTAAAGGTCCATATGCAGAGCAGCAATATGGGATGTTGTAGCACTTCTTCCACTTTTGAATTATTGTTTTTAATGGAAAATAAATTATTTTGCCTATACCATTCTGTGCAGGGAAACTAAATCAATAAAAATACAATTCTCAATGGGAACATTCCAGAAATGCAATACTTAAGGACTTTTTATCGTCATACCACCGATGCTTGTTTGTGGCACAAAAATTCAGATTCAGGTCCCAGATTAAAAAATAAAATAAAATGAAAAACATAATTAAAAAATAAATGGGTAAAAATAATTTTTAAAAATGAATAGAAATTAACAGCAGCAATACGTTTCTCATGTAGAGAAACGGCAGGAGAAAAAGAAGTAATTTTGGAAATAGACACCAGCGACCTCCTGTGGATAAACATGTGAACTACAGCACATGTGCAGTACAGACATTTAATATTGCCACAAGTAATGGCCTACGTCATTTTTTAAAGATGATTTCAGGAGAAAAAAACCCACTTTTGGTAAAAACGTGAATTAGAAAGGTGATGATATTAAATGTAACAGAATTAAATACTTGACCACCTGGTACAATAAGTAATTTTTTTTCTATAATATTACAAAAAAACAATTACTTCCTTGCATACTTTTTTGATGGCTTTTTCTTGAAACTTTTCCACTATGTTAGAACAGATCATTAAATTCCAGGGAAATAAAAAACGACCTTTAGGGTCATATAATGTCTCAGTCTGTGAGGGCCTTCATGTACTCACTCTGCACCATGGATGCTGTCTTTTAAGGGGCTGTCGGGCCACTCCGGAGGGGGAAGGTTCATACAGTCGGGTAACACGGGAGGCAAATCCTCTATGCTTCTCCTGAAGGAAGCAGTCTCCTCATGATGCTCCGCCTCGCTGTCTTCCTGACTGAGAGACAGTGCTTCTTGCTGGCGAATTGCCTCGACCTCCAGCTGCTCCTCTAGGTCTGGTGTGTGTGTGTGTGTGTGTGTGTATGTGTGTGTGAGACAGCAACTCAGGTGAGCTCAAGGATCAATGCAGCGGGTTTGCGAAACAGCCGGAAATGCCCGTACCGTTGTAAACTTCCAGTGTGGCTGAGCAGGAAACCGTGCCGTAGGAGTTGAGCACCACACACTTGAACAGGCCGGAGTCTTCGGGGAAAGCCTCGGTGATCACCAGCGTACACAGCTCCTCTGCAGAGACGAGACTTCAGCGTTACTCACAGGAATACACATCTTCCATTTTATGTTTCACTTTTAAATCATCGACATTGTCTGTTATCAGACAATGTCTGATAACAGACAATGTTATCACTGTAAGAGCGTTACAGTGAAAAAAACAGAAATATTAATAAACTCATGAGCCACATTTATGTGTATTCATGTACTATTTTCATCCTCCTACTATTAATTATTTCATGCAATCTGTGTTTTGGACTCACCTGGCACTGATGCAGAGCTGCCTTCTGGAAACACAAGGACAGATTGTTTGAGTTAACTTTAGCTTCTGGTTCTGATTAAAGTAATTCACATCTGAAAACAAGTTCCAGTAAATCCAAGCTGCTTTATATAGCCGATGGTCTTCTTTTCTACAAGAAGCCAGTTTTACTGTCACAGATCATACAAAAGTCCCATAATGCACAGCTTCACTGAAGTATAAAGACAGAATCAACTAACACAAAAGGAACTTTTATTCTAAATGGACAACTGTAACCTTTTTTTTCTTCTTATAATTGGTTCTCAAAATCTTAAGGTCAGTATTTTCAGCCATAAAATAAAATGTTTCAAAATGTCTTCTTTAACATGAAGATGAACTAAAATCTATTAATACCACTTAGGGTCTCCTCTATAAATCACTTATTGACGCCATCAATATTTTTAAGATAAAATGTGTCAGATATGCATGACTCCATATTCACTAGAACCCAATGTGTAAAATTTCTGAAAATAAATTAATCTTTACAGCATTATCTCTGAAATAAAACATGCAGCAAAACCTAATAAAACCTAATAATTAGCTGCTTATTACAACCAACCCTTGGTAATCCCAACAGTTTCTGTACAGCATAATGTTTAAAAGGGATCTTATTTATGCAACTTTTTGGATTCACCACAACAAAAAGGGCTACTCTTGTAAACATTGTCATTTCTACAGTCAGTATTATTATGTCGGCGGTGGGAACACTTCCGCTAATAGCAGAGCTAATTTATCATTTAATGCCTTCGTATTTTCGCTAACTTTGAAATCATTCACTGTGCTTAGATTGTGTGCCAAGCTAGTCTAAGTAATTTAGTTGCTTACTGAATTATTTGTAAATTTAGTAAGTGGCTAAATTAACACTTTCTTGTGTTAATTAGCATTTTTGCTAACTTAGTTTAAAATCATTCCCTGTGCTTAGCTTCTGTGCAAAGCTAGGCTAAATTAGCTTATTTAGCCTACCTTCTAAATTAACGAGTGTTAAGTTAGTCACTTACTTGGCTAAATTAACTTTCAGTTGAATAAAGTTAAAGCAACAGAGTTAGCAACACTCAACAACTATAAAACTAAAACCATGAGGGAAGACTCTGTCCAAAAGAATCACTTCCTGAAGAGAAACATGACATGCAGGTATGCAGTAACAAATTTGACTAAGATCTTGTGCTAAGTTTTCAGCTAATGCTGACTTCAATGCTAATGAAGTTAATGCTAAAGCACGATGGTCGGGATGATCGGTGTCAACATGGATGAAATGTAAAGCTATGTGCCATAAATACCAGTATGGATTCTGCTTAACTCTGATGCAAACTTTGTCACATCGTATGACTCCATCTCACACTCACTCTTGCGCAATATCCTAAAGTCGTCAGAGTCCTGTATTTGTTCGTCTTCTCTGTACCACATGACCTGCAGCGGAGGGGTCCCCCTCAGCCGGCACTCCAGGACCACCAGCTGACCTTTCACTGTGGACATGTCATGGAGGCACTAGGGTAGATGAGGATGATGATGAGGGTTCAAAGGAGGAAGATAAGAACAAGAGAAAAGAAGATGGATGAGCCTGATGTCAGAAGAGACTTATACACATCTAGTTCTGATATTTGTACTTTGTTTAAGGCCGGGGTGTCCAAACTTTTTGTCACTTGGGGCAAAATCTGTTTGTTTGTTCTACTTAAAAAAAGAACACCTAGTTTTCAAATTTTTTTAGGCTCAATTCAACAAATGTATTTCTCAACATAATAGCAAGATTTGGGTCACTTTCTTTCAGAACACTGGCTATATAGCCATGATGAACTCATTAGATAAAAGTTGACTTGGGTGAAGCAAAGTCAACTTTTCAATAAAAGTCTGAATAAAAGCTTGGTGGTAAAAAAAAACAAAACAAACAACAACAAAAAAACAAAAACAAATACTTTGTAACATACTTAACTTTTTTCTATTGTAAGAAAAATTGTTGGTGGTAATTTTACTCTGATGACAAGTAAAAAGTCTCCATCAGTCGAAGGGTCACAATCAGCCCCCAAACTGTGCTTTGGCCACCCCTGGTTTATGTGTTTTCCAGACACATAGTGCCATTTCATAGCATAATCAAGTAACTATTTTAACTTTAGCTGTTATAGAAATGCTGTATATATATATATATCTATATAGATATATATATATATCAATATATATAAATAAAATTGAACACCTTAAAATCGGGCCTCTGTCTCTTTAAGAAACTCCTCTTCTTCCTAAAACTTCAGAAAGTCATCACAACATGGCTGCACTATTAACCATTTAACAAAATTTTACCAGCATTTCCATGAGAAGTAGCTTCTATAATGAACTCAGCAGATCCCCAGTTCCACCAGGTGTTTGCTAATTGCTGACGGCTAGTCTGAAGGGACTGAGTCCACCCAGGCGTTTTGCACAACTGAATGGGTTCCACGAGAGATTAAAGGATTCTCAAAAATGCGTGAAAGAGTCAAAGCAACAGTCTAGGTATGTTTTTGATGAGGGAATAATATAACAAGATGTAAAGCTAAAAAAAAGAAAAGTCAATTTTACATGACCCTGTCCCTTTAAGGACATGCAATAGAGGTCTATGTTACCTTAACAAATGTTGGAGCCACTCCTTTCCCCGAGTACTGCTGATTGTAGACAGGACTCTGCGTCTGCACACAGAAAACACACAGGGTTCTGTTCATTGCTACTGTACCTTCTGCATACTTGTGAACCGGCTCAGGCCTGAACCGAACAATGTTATATTTATCCATTTCCATGAAGGATTGTTGCGCCCGCAAATATAGCAGGCAATAAAAGGTTACATTTTCCAATTTAAATGACACATTTCCATAACGCATCAGCTGAACGAGGACAAATGATTCATTTTAGGTTGATGTAATTACTCTCTGAGGGCTGACACACAACGGATGCACCAGGCTTGAGTGTCTCTGAGCGAGCAACGTGGAGGAGGAGGAAGAGGAAGAGGAGCGCTCCCGAGAGGAGGAGGAGGAGGAGGAGATTGTAAGAGACATGGTGCTGGTCTTCTTCTGCGTCCTCTGGACCCTGAGTGGTGGGACGTAGTGGGAGACATTACACCTTCTAAAGTTTCTCCTGTCCTCTTTGTGCGAGTGTGTTTCCAACTTACTGGGCCACGCTGGAGTCCATGTCACTGGCACTGACAGATGTCCTGCAAAATATATAGATAATTACATATTTATAACTATCTTTAATTATAAATATATATAGCAAGCTGCTTATTAATGATATATTTTGAATTATCTTTATTAAGATATAATTAAAAGCAGAGAGAAAAGTAGGAAGTTCAAAGCATCATAACCAGGACTCCAACGTCTCTCTGCCCGGCTTTCTAACCTTACAATTTAAAGGAGAGCAACAAAAGTAAACAAGGTGGATCAGCAGTATTTTTTTTAAATTTTGAGTTAAATTGATAAACATAAAAACAGGCACTGAAACACATCCCCCCTTACACTGGTTACTCTATCAGAGCAAAAACATTAAAGGGGCAGTATTATCTACTTTTCAGGCACATAGCAACATTTTATTTCACAATAAAGTTCCAATATTCAGTTGTTATAAAAATGATATTTATATACATCAAATCTGACTTAAAAGAAATTTGACTTTGTAATTTAATGCCTTGAAATTGGGCCTCTGTCGCTTTAAGAAGCTTCTGCTCTTTCTGAAACTCCACCTTCAGGAGGTCATCACAAAAAGGCTCCTCTATTAAGCCTTTAACAACTAACCTGATTTGGACTTATGCGTTTTATACAAAGTACAAATATTTGCAAAACACGCATTCATAAAAAGGGAAAATAAAGAAAGGAAAAAAAAAGTGCAGCCCTTCCAAAAGTTGACGCCTTTATAAAGTCTAGCCCAGCCCATCTCTACCAAACCTCTGAGTAGCAAAAGCTTGAGTGTCTGGACTTCAGATAGTAGATAGCTCTGTCTTCAGTTAGCTAAAAAAAAAAAAAAAAAGCAAAAAAAAAAAACAATTCAATATTGTTATATAACATGTAAGATTACATATTAAGGATTTTAATTAGTTTTAAAATCCATCCATTTTCTTTACACCCTTGTCCCTTAGTGGGTCAGGAGGGGTGCTAGTGCCCATCTCCAGCTAAAGTTCCGGGCGAGAGGCGGGGTTCACCAATCTGTCGCAGGGCAACACAGAGACAGACGGGACAAACAACCATGCACACACACACTCACACTGAGGGAGAATTTGGAGAGGCCAATTAACCTGACAGTCATGTTTTGGACTGTGGGAGGAAACCGGAGTACCCAGAGAAAACCCACACATGCACAGGGAGAGCATGCAAACTCCATGCAGAAAGACCGGGGCCGGGAATCAAACCCAGAACCTTCTTGCTGCAAGTCAACTGCGCCACTGTGCAGCCCAGTTTTAAAATCCTTAAAAACAAATTAGACCTTTAGTTGTTTAACAAACAACCTGTAAATCAAACAGTGAAAACCATGCAATTGTTAAAAAGAAACTCAAGTGTAGGATAAAAGTGAACCAGTTATATCCATTCATACAGCTTCCCACTGCTGACAGCAGAGGGTCTACTAAAAACTGGATGACAACAGTCTTCAGTTTGGTGCTTTGGTCCCAACCAGCTCTTATTTTGAAAGTTGATTTTACTTATAAAGTCTTCAAAATTAATTTGTTGTTTTTTATTATTATTTATTTAGGAAATTCCCAGTTCTAGTGTTAAATGTTCATTCGAATTAAAGGTTTACTGAATGTGATCTTGCATTATTATTTTTGCCATTACTATTATCTTAGTTAAAATGGTCTCAAACCAACAATATTATCATTTATTGGAATAATTCTGGGACAATTTATCGTCCAGCAAATTTTGTCATCATTATTTCTTGTGTGTTTTATTTTGTTGATGCTATTGTGTCTTTTAGTACAATAATGTGTATTGTGTTGTGTTTAAATGGTCAGATGTTTTCTCTTTTTGTGCTTACATTTCTCATAGGAGATAGGATGAAATAACATTTTTGTGCTCATTATTGCATTTTTCCTCTGCCACAAATTGCGGTAGTGTTGATTAATGTGCACAGCCTAGCTCAAGCACATGGTCACCCTCTGAGGGCCATCAGGAGCACATCACTTCCTGAGCAGCGAATCACTGTGAGTCTCCATCATGGTCTGACTTTATTTAGCTGTAGCGTAGGGTTTTGTTGCTAACTGAAGGTGTTTTGGCGTTTTACGGCCCATTCCCACCCTCGCTCTGTCTTGGGAAGGAGAAGGAGCTGACAGGGGAGGCTGAG
This sequence comes from Poecilia formosa, assembly GCF_000485575.1. Classification (NCBI taxonomy): domain Eukaryota; kingdom Metazoa; phylum Chordata; class Actinopteri; order Cyprinodontiformes; family Poeciliidae; genus Poecilia; species Poecilia formosa. The sequence continues at coordinate 304,445 of NW_006800160.1, read as the reverse complement.
AGTCATGTTTCTGGGCTAAATTAAACTCTGGCTCCTCTTGAACACAGAGGAGGCTTCCTGGCCTCCATAACCAGGCGACAGGGAGAAGTTAAACTTTGATTCACTGCAGATTTCCTTGTCTTCTTTTTGGTTTTTATCACTGATACAGCTGCTAACAGGAGACTATTATGGCTTTAAAGGTCAGTATTATGCAAAATAGATTTTTTTTACATCATGTTATGATGTTATTCCCTCCTCAAAAACATACCTGGATTCTTTCATGGAGGTTAGTGAAATCATTTAGTCTCCCATGGCAACCATTCGGCTGTACAAAACACCTGGGTGAGCCCTAGAACCACCTTTATGGATGCAGTTTGGAGCCTCCATATGGGGGAATTTTTCTGCCATAATCCAAGAGCACACATTCTTAGTCTTAAAGCAGGATTTCATGTCTTTTGTTTTCAAAACTTTTAGTACTTTTGCTTACGTTTTTATTTTGAAAGCAGGACTTCATGTATTTCTTCTCAAAACTTGTAATGCTTATACTCAAAACTTCTCCTCACGCTCAGACATAGTCTCTACTTGGACTCTGCTCACTTATGAAACATGAAACTGCCTTTTTGGCACATTCGCCTAGCAACCTCACAGCCAATAGAATGAATGTGTTGTAGTAGGTGTGTTTGTTTCCTTCTAGCGGCTGTACCTGTGTGGCCACTATCGATTGTAGCAACCTGCGCCACCCACTGGATGTAGCGAGTTAATTGGGTGAACAATGCTGTTCTGTTAGCGAACAGCATTCTGCTACTCGCTAACAGAATGCTGTTAGCGAGTAGCAGTAGCTAGCAGTGCTACTGTTAGTCAGTAGCATTGCAAGTGGATGTTTAATGTAATATGGAGCAGACAGCTGAGGGCGCTGCTTCTCCTACATCCAGTGGGTGGCACAGGCTGCTACAATCGATAGTAGTCACCCAGGCACACCCGCTAGAAGGAAACAAACACACCCAGTGCAACACTTTCTTTCTATTGGCTGAGAGGTTGCCAGGCAACAGTGCAAGCAGAAAATGTTTCATAAGCGAGCAGAGAGTCTGAGCAGAGACTACATCTGGAGGAGAAGTTTTGAGTATAAGCATTACAAGTTTTGAGAAGAAATACATGATTTCATTTTTATTTTTCAAAATAAAAATGTAAGCAGAAGCATTAAGAGTTTTGAGAACAAAAAACATGAAATCCTGCTTTCAGACTGAAAATGTGTGCTCTTGGATTATGGCAGAAAATTTCCCCCACACTTCCACCTCATGGAGCAGACCTCTCCCACTACTCCCCCAAGCAGCTCCTTGAGACTAGTCAGCAGCAATTAGCAAAAACCTGGTGGAACTGCACATCTAATGAGCTCGTTGTAGGAGCTATTTCTCAGTGCAATGCTGGTGGAAATGTTGTTAAAGGGTTAATAGATGGTTAATAATGTTGTGATGACTTCCTGAAGGCAGCGTTTCATAAAAACAAGAGTTTCAGACAGAGGCCAAATTTCAAGTCGTTAAATTACAAAATAGTATTTTCATTACATATTTACTTGATTGTGCTATAAAATGGTGCTATGTGCCTCAAAAAGAAACACACACACACAATGCTGCCTCTTGAAGGGAAGAAAAACAGCTGCAGCATTACACCCTGTGTCCCCTTCAGATAATCACAGCAAACAAGTGTATTTGTGTGTGTGTGTGTGTGTGTGTGTGTGTGCGTGTGTGTGTCCTTTTACCGAAGCTTGTTGTTGATACAGCAGCAGTTGCTGTTAAACCCTTTGTGTCGCTTGTCTCCGTTACATAACCGCAAAATTTATGGATGCATTTACCAATCTGTAACCCGGCAGGTCAGAGGACCATCGAGGCTTACAGTAAAGACAGGGGGCAACACTACAGGGGGCCGACACAGTGGTGTTGCACTACAACTAGTGCAACACCAGCATACACACTTATGCTCAGATGGTTTAGACTGCTGGGATGTGCAACACACACACAGAATATGAAAAATGTATGAATAGAGTCAAGAGAGGAAGTGAAACACAACCACAGAAAATGGAAGTTAAACAAGTTAAACACTGTCAGGCAGATGAACTGTCGGCTGATTTAAAGGTCTAGAAATACTCTGAAGATAACAATGATAAAATTATTTTACCCTCAACATTAAATAATTCCATAATCAGTCTTTTAAACCTAAAAGGAAAGATATTAATTTAAATCTGGAGTTATTTAATTTTGATTTAATGTATGAGCAATAACTCATACATGAGATGCTGAAGGAAAAACTCCATCTTTTTTCCTTTAGCTTCCCACATTGTTCGTTTTGATTGGGCCAATAGAATCAATGAGCAGAAATGGTAAATGGCTCATACTATCCCAACTCTTTATCAAGTTTGAGGACTCCAAAGCTCTTTACTGGAGAGGAAAAGAAATGCCTTGCCCGAGGTCAGAATGACTGAGACAAAGCAGGCATTTCAACAGGCAACCCACTGGCTACAGGACAAACCCTCTACGTCCTGTCGCCACTGCGGCTTCAGAATCCGACAACTGTTCACACGAGTGGGTAAACCTGAGAACAGCTTTCAGGAGGACAGGAGGAAACCAGCACCTACTTGAGATCCGACTTAATTTAAGCAACCACCCAGTGTGACGTCAGCCCTGAACACAACATCACGTGGTTTCTCTCAGCTGTGGACACATTTAGCACAACAGTAGACCATATACACCTGCAAGCTGTGCAATACAAATAAACAGTTGCTATAAAAACTACCTAATTTTCAATTAATGAAGAAGTAGAACCATTTAAACAAACTAATGTATGTTTGAAAAACCGTGGCTCTTATAACAGTGGTTAATAATTCAGCTTCACAAGATGATACATTTATTATCTTTCCGTTTTTCCAGAACCCTCAAAATGCCAGGGTTGATTACAAGCTAACAGGTTCCTCCTGTTAGCTTGTAATCATTGAGAAACATTGGGGGCATAAAATCAGTATATTTGTATCTACCGAACTGCATTCCCTGTTGAATATTTATGCTCTCTCGCAAATCATTTGGTCTACCTGAATCTGCGGTTCAAATACGTGTGGAACCCCATGAAAAGGCGGGGTTCCACCCTAGATCCAAATGTTTGAATTGTGCATGATTATTATCTTTTCTAAAGTAAGGCACCTAAGTTGGAAATTGTTTTGGATTTTTATTGGAAAAATATGGTATATTCTCAAAAACAACAACAACAACAACAACAACAAACAAAAACAGAGGACATGATTTGGGTTTCTGTTTTTCTGAAAATACTTGCTATAAAAAGCCAACCTTAATAAATGAATTAAAAGTAGATTTCGGTTCACCGAAGCTTGCTTTGGAATAAAAGTCTAAAGCAATACATGCACTCCTACTTAGTACGAAAATAAATAGAATCCAAAAAGCGCTGTTAAAAGAAAATGGCTGTGTTGTCCTTGACATTTTCCAGTTTGAGAAGATTTTAACTTGTTAGGAGTAATTTTTGTCCTATTTAAGCATAAAAAGCCTCCATTTGCACATGAATGACAGTTTTGTCTCATTCTTGCAGCGTAGGGGCTGAAAGTGGCTCCAGGGTGCACCTTGGACACCGCTGCTTTAAAGGTTGTGATTATAATGGGGCAAAACGGGGAAAAGTTCAAGTGCTACGGATACTTTTGTCAGATGCCATGCCTTTATACCTCTTCTTCAAACATGCGTTGTACAAACACAGTTCTCTGAAGGGTAACTGCTGGATTTTTACCTGCAAGCATCATGATCTCCAAAGCTCAACAAAAGGTGTGAAGGGAGTTTGCGACATTTCCTCAACCGCTGAAAAACGAGCTGCCCACTCTTCTCAGACGCTCTCAGTATGGGAGACCAATTTAGCGTGCAGCGGGTCAGCTGGTCGGTCCAACCACCAACCACATGCTAGTGCTGTGCAGTGAATCCCCTCAGCAACACACGTATACACACACTTGCTCTGTGAGTGAGATTTGACTGGTATGTACTGCAGGCTATAAATGACACAACTTTGTTTTGAATTATTTCCACCCATTAAGAATCCAAATACTTGCTTGCATCCGCACTCACATGGATCCAGACGTTAGAAAATTAGATCGTCAATAAGGTCGGGACGTTGGTAAAGAGGGGGTGAGGGGTGAGGGGGGGTGTACAGGCTCATGACACAGCACATAAAATTAGCCCAGGGCAGACCACCCCCCATACCCTGCAAAAACCCAGCTGTTGTCTTCTCTCTGACTGCAAACTCATTCACTTCATGCAATAACACACTATCAACCCAATGGGCTTCAACCAATTAAACCATAGCACGATGAGACCGATCTATTGGTTGGGTTTGGACTACGGGCAGCGATCAAAGCCATGCACGTGTAAAACAACCCCCTCCACCCATCATGTGCTGAGCCCCTTACCTGTCTGCTCTTTCTCCAGCAGATTAAACAACACAAACACAAACTAAAGTCCCAATCAACCAGGAGGACGATCCCGTCAAACTGCTAGGTGACCGTGTGGCTGCCAGTCATGACATGGCCAACGGGCGCTTGCTGCTGTGGGTGAGCTGACACACACTTTTACACATGTATGTATGCGTGTGTGTGTGTGTGTGTGTGCTCTTGGGTGTATTGAAAGGGTCAGGAGGAGGGGGTAAGAGGAGGGGATAGCAAAGTTCTTCTGGAGGGCAGCAAAAGGAGCAAAAAACTATTTCAAGTAGTTTTCAGCTTCGATATTAAAGGCTAGATGGATTGTTCATTAGGTTCCTTCTTTAGCTTAAAAAATACAAATACAAATGACTAGTATAGAGAATGATATATTTGTTGTTTAGGTTTTTTTTTCATGATTAAAATTGTTCTTCTAGATGTCACTGATGTTTTTATGCAGAAGAGGCGTTCAGGGTGTCCTGGCCGACGGAATGATGACAAAGTTCATCCAAGAACTGGAGACAGGAAACCTGCGACCGGTGCCAGCGAGTCGTCTGTGGAAACATAAAACTCAGAGAGAGACAGACACATGGAGAGAGTGATGGGTTAATGCAGTCTGACAGAGGACCGCTGCTGACCACCAGCACTAATGTACCAGCTCTACTACCACAATGAACCATGAATAAAGAAAGAAGAAAACGTTTTAAACCAAATTGGCTCTGTAATTTTGGCCCACCCTTTTTTTTCTTTGAAATTGAAAATAATGTGTGAGTCAACAAATAATTATCAGAGCGGCTTTTACATCTGGAAATTTACAAGGTCACCTCCATTTTGGCTTGTTTGGGTCTAGGTCAGGTGTAATACAAGATACACCCTCTAAAATGTTCCTCTTTAGTCTCGTCAGACCACAGAATATTTTCTCAAAAAGTCTTGGGGATCATCAGGATGTTTTATGTTAATTGTAATTCAATTGTAGTTATTGCACCGAAGCACAACAAAGTTCATTTAAGCNGCAAGCATCATGATCTCCAAAGCTCAACAAAAGGTGTGAAGGGAGTTTGCGACATTTCCTCAACCGCTGAAAAACGAGCTGCCCACTCCTCTCAGGCGCTCTCAGTATGGGAGACCAATTTAGCGTGCAGCGGGTCAGCTGGTCGGTCCAACCACCAACCACATGCTAGTGCTGTGCAGTGAATCCCCTCAGCAACACACACATACACACACTTGCTCTGTGAGTGAGATTTGACTGGTATGTACTGCAGGCTATAAATGACACAACTTTGTTTTGAATTATTTCCACCCAATAAGAATCCAAATACTTGCTTGCATCCGCACTCACATGGATCCAGACGTTAGAAAATTAGATCCTCAATAAGGTCGGGACGTTGGTAAAGAAGGGGTGGGGGTGGGGGGGGGTGTACAGGCTCATGACACAGCACATAAAATTAGCCCAGGGCAGACCACCCCCCATACCCTGCAAAAACCCAGCTGTTGTCTTCTCTCTGACTGCAAACTCATTCACTTCATGCAATAACACGCTCTATCAACCCAACGGGCTTCAACCAATTAAATCATAGCACGATGAGACCGAGCTGTTGGTTGGGTTTGGACTACGGGCAGTGATCAAAGCCATGCACGTTTAAAACAACCCCCTCCATCCCTTCCACCCATCACGTGCTGAGCCCCTTACCTGTCTGCTCTTTCTCCAGCAGATTAAACAACACAAACACAAACTAAAGTCCCAATCAACCAGGAGGACGATCCCGTCAAACTGCTAGGTGACCGTGTGGCTGCCAGTCATGACATGGCCAACGGGCGCTTGCTGCTGTGGGTGAGCTGACACACACTTTTACACATGTATGTATGCGTGTGTGTGTGTGTGTGTGTGCTCTTGGGTGTATTGAAAGGGTCAGGAGGAGGGGGTAAGAGGAGGGGATAGCAAAGTTCTTCTGGAGGGCAGCAAAAGGAGCAAAAAACAATTTCAAGTAGTTTTCAGCTTCGATATTAAAGGCTAGATGGATTGTTCATTAGGTTCCTTCTTTAGCTTAAAAAATACAAATACAAATGACTAGTATAGAGAATGATATATTTGTTGTTCAGGTTTTTTTTCATGATTAAAATTGTTCTTCTAGATGTCACTGATGTTTTTATGCAGAAGAGGCGTTCAGGGTGTCCTGGCCGACGGAATGATGACAAAGTTCATCCAAGAACTGGAGACAGGAAACCTGCGACCGGTGCCAGCGAGTCGTCTGTGGAAACATAAAACTCAGAGAGAGACAGACACATGGAGAGAGTGATGGGTTAATGCAGTCTGACAGAGGACCGCTGCTGACCACCAGCACTAATGTACCAGCTCTACTACCACAATGAACCATGAATAAAGAAAGAAGAAAACGTTTTAAACCAAATTGGCTCTGTAATTTTGGCCCACCCTTTTTTTTCTTTGAAATTGAAAATAATGTGTGAGTCAACAAATAATTATCAGAGCGGCTTTTACATCTGGAAATTTACAAGGTCACCTCCATTTTGGCTTGTTTGGGTCTAGGTCAGGTGTAATACAAGATACACCCTCTAAAATGTTCCTCTTTAGTCTCGTCAGACCACAGAATATTTTCTCAAAAAGTCTTGGGGATCATCAGGATGTTTTATGTTAATTGCAATTCAATTGTAGTTATTGCACCGAAGCACAACAAAGTTCATTTAAGCGCAGCCCATCCAAGGTATCTGTGACCAAAAAAGGTCAGCAAGTGGCTTCTGAACTTTCCAATGGAAGCAAAGGTTTATAATTTATGGTGGTTTTCTACAAGTCCATCTGGAGAAAACCCAACCCCTACAACGCTAAGTTGCTTTTGGTTAAGAGATACAGATTGCAGACGATTGAACATCGCCCGTAATCTAAAAGCGGAGAAAGCGGAGCATGATTGTTGATTTGTTTCTGCTCTCTGTTTGCCCTGTGATTGACTTGAGTGTTTCGACTGTGTTTTCTCCATCCAGGCATGAAGCCCCACAGCATGAGTGGAGTGGAGATGAAAAAAAGGCAGGCGGCTCACATCGAGACGGAGACGTAACAGTGAAGTGTCTAAATATTTACATCATTTATAAAACTTAGTTGTATCAATCTTCTCCCCAAAACTGAAAAATGTATTGATAATTAATAAACAATATAAAAAGGGTAATTCATTATTTAATATAATATTTTATGAATAGGTTTTCAAAAGAATAAATGGATCAAAGATTAAAATGGTTGAAATTTTGGGATTTAAAATTATGATTAGAATAAAATAAATCATTTTTGATATGTAGTGACATGTTTAACTTTATTCTTGTAAAAAACAGGCTAATCATTCTTTGAGGTTTCAAAGTGACAAGAAAATATGATGATTCAAATTAAATTGGTCTAAATTGGAGATTTACAAATTAGCAATTATGGAACTGCTTCTAAAATTTACAGACGGTTTGGGTTCAACACGATGGGAAAGATTAATTTCTCGTGTAGGCCTTATATAAAAAGAGGGTCAAAGGATTGACAAAACATAGTTCTAAAGGAGCAGCTTCCTCAAATGTTAAGTTTACTGAGTTATAATATAAAAGGAAAATTACAGGAGGTTAGTTAATTAGGAATGAAGTTTTAAAGAGAAATAAATAAAACTAGAAGGCTTTCATAGTATATTTTAAATTTATATTTAGAGTGTAATATCTTAAGAGATTAAAAGAGGGAATTGTTAAGAAAATAAATTTAAATATGCTAGTTTTAAAACTTAACATGTCTTGATTGAAATAGCCTAATAATAGTTTTGAAATCAGTAACTTGTTCTGATTTCAAAACTATACTTGTAGTTACAGCAGATGGTCTGCTAAGATCTTTTGAACTGCGGGAACTGTGGGAAACTGTGGGAAACTGTGGGAAACAATCAGGAGAAGTTCCAGCTTTTCACACAGATCCGTGAAAAGCCATAAAACAGCAGGAGTTCAGGAGAGTCTGCTCTCACTTCGTTTAAACAAATGGGGACAGATGCCCTTAGACTGTGGCTTGCAGGAAGCTTAAGAAGGGTCAGAGATAACTTCTGGTTGGATGAGCAAAGGTACGCCTTATTTGAATGAATTAAAGACAAGAATATGCCTTTACTATAAAACTTTCTACACAGGAGTAACAAATCAGATTTGCTCTCACAATTCTCCAAAAACGTCTTTGCTTTTCTTTCTTCCTTCTTCTTTTCCATTTGTCTCAGGTAAATGAATGTATGTCTCTGTTCTGCAGTTTTTGTTGTAATTTTATGCGTTGTCGTCTATTGGATTAAACTCTGTAATTCTGTGACGTCAACACTCATTGTTGTTTTCTGTGTGGTGTTGAGAATGAGAATCTCAATCGATGAATCATAATTTGTATTGACACACGGAGCATAAAATCAGCCAAGAAAAGCAATCAGACATTACTTATTTTATTCACTTTCAGCGCTGAAAGGAGACGCTTTACCATTACATCCGAGAAGAGTTTCTAAAAACGTCTGTGCAGCGTCTGAGGAGAAAGAGGAGGGTAGCTGATTATATGAACTGAAGAGACTCCCTGAAATCACACCATGTCTCTGTGGCCTGATAAGTTTCTGTTTCTCATGAGAAATGGACCTTGGTGTCTAATAGAATCAAAAATGTAACTCTTTACTATGGGCCCTTTGTCTAACAGCGTGTGACTCTTTCTCGGCTTTGGTAAAGCATCTCAACATTCCCCCTGTTGGGCTCTAAAAGAGCCCAAAAAGGAGAATATAAACCCTAGAGCAGACACTGTCCCCTCCGGAAAACATCCCCCGAGGCTTTTACAAATGTTGACATACATTTCATCATTTCAGTCATTGATGTCTTTCATTCATGTCATTTCATCTCATTTTATTTCATCTCTATTTTGGGGGCAAAAACGGACAGGGCACCCCGATGCCTCTTAGGCGGTGGATCGAAACCACAATGTCCCTCTTACAGTCTAATGAAGAACACGTAAGGAAATAAAATTTTAAAGATTGTTGGAGTTAAAATTAGAAAAAGGAAATTCAACCGTCCATGGCATGACTTTTTTTGTTTTAGTGGAAGAAAATATTTTCCTGCAG